>NW_018407853.1:704441-732470 GCF_002113885.1 Mizuhopecten yessoensis
GGGGGGATGGGGGGGGGTTGGGGTCACATATACTTTTTAACGACATTTGATGAGATCGGGTCAGTGATCTCCTCTGTCACAGACAGCACTGATTACACTGTCCACTTTTCAATACTACACTAAGCTGTTCTTAAGTTGAACGTACAATTTCTATAGAGAAAGTGGAGGGTTGGAGTTTGGGGGGGGGGGGGGGGGGNATTAATGCGTATAATTGGCGTAAGGAAGAAGTGATAGGTATTTTCTTCAATAGTTTTCGACTCCCGGCCGCCTGAACTGATAAGCTTTAACGTCAGCCTAAAAATTCAGTTCTAGGCTAACTTTTGTTCAAGACACAAGCATATGAAGCAATATTACATCACAAAAGATATAAAATAGAAAACAGCTAGATAACATGACCCAATTATCGCATATCACAAAATTAGATAGAAAAAATACAGTTTTTGTTGAAATTTTGTTTGACGGCTTTTGAACCATGCCCCGGCCTTTTGCCGGTTGAGAACAGACGGTTATTTGTATATCGTCATATCATTAGCCCTAAATTTATTCAAAATATGCACTCCGATTACCCGATATTTTGCTATATACATGATTATCTTCTTCAAAAATGATCTTCAGAAATAATCTTCAAAGAATATTCTCTAGAAAGAATATTAATAATCATAAAACAAGTGCTATCGTTCTAAATTCCAAATATTGTTTTCAAATTTTTATGACGTGTTTGGTAATATGCTACAGTACAGCATCGAGTCTAGATAGTACCGACCACTTGGCCTTTTTTGGCACCATCATAAAAAAATCTATGCTACAGGTGTATTGGAACAAAAAAAAATATTCTCGTTTCAATATCTATAGGGGCGTGTATATGTAAATTCCAATACCATTTCGAACGAAACAAAACATTCTGTATCTTTAGAGGAATGGGGTCAGTAGGCCGACGTCCCGCTTTGGCTGACCTGTGTCTATCAACAGCGTACTCGAATCCTTCGTATCATATTCAGTCATGTGTTGCGTGTAGCCCGTTTAACTACAAACATATTTATGCTAATATCAATTAGTGAAAGCAGTGGAACTCAAAATGCACGGTATTTTAAGTTCTAAGCGGGTGTCGGTCGTTGTCCCGATAAGGTGAACGTCATTCATAAAAGCGCACTTGTTTATAGATGGCGCTGCAGAACAACACAAATCACATGTCACGTGACGTCATGAATGAAAACAATGTTAATGTAATGCACCAGACCCATACGGGCAAGATGAGTGTCGATGTTTCTGCGTCAACGACAATATAGAGACAAATTCAGGGGTGAAGAAGTTAGATTTTTAATCAACGAATATGACTACTAACAGGTTAAGCGGAAATGGAGTCGAATTGAACGGTAACTGTGAAGAGAAACGAACAAATTCTTCAAGGTTTTTGGTTACTTGTACGTTTCCAAAATGGAGGTCATGGAGATTAGTTTATCATGTACTTTTATTTGTTGTTTTGATTGCTCCGCCAGGACGATGTGCCAGGGATTCCAATCGTTCGACAGTAAATAAGAAGAGGACAGCAGCTAATGTTAATATCACGTATATAGATAATGGCATGACTCATGTTTTATTCCAAAAAGCCAAAGAACTTGGCCACTTCAGTATCAACAGCAAAATTGCTCCGGAATCTGGAGAAGTCGTAAGAGTGATGACGATTGAAAATAACACAGATGGATGTAATGATCTGATTAACCATATACCCTCAAAAAATTGGATTGCTTTAATTCAGAGGGGAAATTGTTCTTTTAATAAAAAGATCGACATTGCAGCGAAAACATACAATGCGTCAGCTGTGGTCATATACAATTCCAAAGAGGAAACAGAACCCGTCAACAACAACAACGACATTGAGTTACCAACAGGAGGTAGGTTGAAGATTTGCGAAAATAATTCCTATTTTTATCCATTTTGTCAAAATGTACGAATAACGTTAAAACAGACAATGCAGAAGATTTTACCGATGGGAATGATGTCGGCCATCTCGGAATGAAGAAAACTGTCTAAAAATAGATCAACCCAATCCATACAATCATGTGTATTGCATATTTATATGCCCCTCTTGTCACTTGTGATATTTTATAGGTCATGTGTAGTCTACACAGAGATAACACATTATAAAAATACATAGATCTATTACACATGTATACATTAATGCACAATGTTAATTCGACAGACCGAAATTAAAATGTAGGGTACTGGGCCAGGGGCTGTTATCGAGATGTAACGTTACCAGTGCATGCTTGATGCTGTAATGTTATCGTTCATGACATTGAAAAGAATATTCATGAGGATGTGTTTGATAAATTCTGATCATAAAAAAAATTAGAGCAGAATTTGAAGAATTATTTCAACTTTCGACTCTCATAGGTGCATTTCATCTTTTTGGGTGTTTTCTTTTGATGGAAAGTTAAAGACAAATTATCTATTTTGATCTACCTAGAAAAGACCAGGGGTATACCATTCCACTAGCCTGATGCAGGGGATAGTGAAAATTTTCAATTTCTACTATGAAAATATAAATCAGGGGTAGAACTTCTAAAAGCTGTCATTATATGACTGGACTAAATATGAAATTTGATCACATCCTCACATTTATGCAGGGCAATTCATATCATGCACTACTTGATTGCACATGTACAGTGACTGTATTTAGTTTTCCATTACAAGTTTAGTATAAGGATTATATTTCAAAGGAGAAAAATGTGAGAGGAAATCAGTTGAATATACTACTCTGGGTGATGTAACAGAAAAATCTCGGTTCTTCAGATAACATTTTTGAGGTTCACAAATTTCTGAACCCTTTAGATAAATTTTGGAGGTTCAGCGAAGACTTCTTGTCATTGTGCTGAACCTCAAAAATCTTATCTCAAGGGTTGAGATTTTAGTCCACATCACACATGAGTAATAGATTCTATTGATTCTGAATATCCTACCATTATTACAATTTATTAGCAGACAGCATATATATCATGTGTCTCAAAATTCACATTTACACATCCATGACCCTCCAGGTAGTGATTGATTCGGGGGATCCATCACTAATGTATCTTAATTAGGCATTGTCTTTTCTGAAGCAGGCTGCATGATAATATAACAATACGTGTACTGGAAAGACAGCTGATTATATGAAAACCTTTAATTTCCAGGGGTTCACTTTTTTGTCCAGCAAACTATTCTGGACAAAAGAGATATTTTTCGCCACTTTAATTTGGGTTGTCTGCATAACTCAGTGCTAACAGTGACACATGTCATCATTACATCAGGTGATCACTTGCCCATGCATGGGACTTCATTAATGTTAATTTGCAGTTTTTACTTTTTAAATTTTATATTTTTTTTACTTCATTTTTTGTCCCACCTATTATTCAGGTCTTCTATTTATGAGTTATACAATTATTGGTTCTATAGATTTTAACCATGATGTGATAATTGGTCGAAACAATTTATACAACAAAATGTAACAATGTGTTTGATATCGATGGAAATAACATCAACAGTAATTTGAACTAGGGAAATTTGTATCTCTGCAACAAAGCCACTTATGATATAAATAGTTTAATATTATGTTACTGACAGGAAATAATATACATATGTCAGTGTTAGTTAAGATTAGATTTCAACAAAGTCACGAAATTAAAAGTATATTATTGCATCATCCAATTGGAAAATTACACAACCATGAAGTACTTGCGTCATATGTCACTGTATAATTACACAGTTGAAACAAGGCAAGGGTAGATAACTCTATCTTGAAATAACTAGTTCATGGATGTGTAAATGTGATTTTTGAGACACATGATATGTATATATGCTGTCTAGCCGAGATGAAAATCTCACGGATTTTCACCTCTGCTAAAGTCTTGCGGCGTTAGACATGAATTTACAGAAAGTCCTCAAAACCTCTGGTTTTCTAATAATTGATAGGTGAACCATTTTCTCGATTTTTACTTGAAGTTTTACAAGATTTAACAATGGTATCAGCGATAAATCACGAGAGCTCTCGATTAGCAGTCATGTGATGGCCATGAGATCGATTTGTATGCAAGAGTTCTTCCGGTAACTCCGGAAATGTTACTTGTGACGGTGAAATTGTGAGTTTATTTCAGTGTCTTTTACAATAAGTTAATCTATTTCAACGATAGAAATAAATCCATATTATATATTTAATTTGATCATTTCTGATTGTTGCCATTTAATTTTGTAATACTAGCAGACTGCCTGCCATTCTTAGTCTTAGCCACTACGCAGCTACGTGTTACTTTAAAAATACACTGACATAAGATCAGAGAACAGCGGTCTGACAGGGACATATATCAAAGAAGACGGAAAATGGCTTTGATCTGAATGCTGAAATATATATATATTGAATATAAAAGTTCAAATGCAGAACACAGTTTGCTTTTCTTTCACAGCTGATTATTTCTGTCTTCTTGCAATTGTTAAATGCATGTTTCGAGATTATATTACAATTAATACAGAGCTCAGAAGTTCAAATGAAAATGAACAAAGACAACTCTAATCCTTATAAACTCAGTGTTCTCCCCAGGATTTATTTGATGCACTATGGTATTTATTTTTTAATCCTTCCATCGTAACGAGGCGCTGCCAACCATTTCTGCGTCGCAACCCATCTATCATATGGGCGACGCAACGCTCCTCATCCATGTTTCAAAAGCATCACAGATTACGTATGATTATTCAGGTTATCAAAACAACATGCAATTTGCTCACTTACGCTATTCTCCAACTGTAGCAAAAATTATTACAAGTTTTCTAAAAGTTCTATAGACATTAATTTGTTGCTAAAGGCTTCTCACAAAGCTTACTTACTTCAGGTATTACAATTTGTTGGCCAAAAACAATGCAACAAAGGAAGGTCGGCAGATCTAGACGTTTGACTTTTTTTTTCTGAAATACAAAGCTACAGTCTGTACTTTCGTGTTTGTATTTCTTATTATTTAAGGATTGATCTTCATTTTGACTGCGTATAGGGTAGTATGAACGCAGTTGGCAATGAACATATTTTATGGAGCGCTAATGCGCTCCATAAAGAATATGTTCGTTGCCAACTGCGTTCATACTACCGTATACGCAGTCAAACTGAAGATCAATTCTTATATAAAAAAAATCGTACTATGATGGTACACTCAGAATAAAGCTAACTCCAATACATTTGTTTTTATAATGGTACAAAGCCTCCGTAACGTGTGTAAATCCAAACAAATGAACAGCCTGTGAGCAGCGATGGATCTCCAACGTTACCATTATGACGTCGCAATGTAAATTACGTCATCAATAGGAAACAATGGTCTCCAAGGAATCTCACTGCGTATACGGTAATGTATACGCAGTCACGGTTTACACAGCTTCAATGGGAGCGAATGTAAATATAAATAAATAAATGCGTCAACAAATCAGTTATAACAATGATGTAGTCTTAGAATAGATAGCCATGTACCATTTTTTTGTCTACAGATGATTAGTTTTTATGTTCAAATATCACAAGAAAACGTAATTCAAACTCAAATGTCGATGTTTTGATTACCCTTTTAAAAAATGGCACGTGCGACGACTATGCATTCTGTTTTGTACTATAGGAATAAATTCACACTATAAAAATACTTTGTCATATAAATTCTTACTGTCATCATAAAATTTTAATATGCTGACAAAAAATATTCATTTGAAGCGTAAGATACTGCAAAATTCAAGCCTTGATCTGATTTGGATCCAGCTGACATTCGCAAAAACTGTAGACGCTGATTGGTGACTTCAGATTGTTTTATAAATATCTCAAGTGAGCCCCGGATGCTAATGTCGTTTGTAAGAACACCCATCGATATTCTTCCTTTGATACAATCATAAATGAATATAATTGCTCCTCAGATTTAATAAAACGATGGTTTGGTGATCCGATTTGGGTACTGTCACCTTATACGTAGTTCACAGCCACAGGGCAGAGTTCGTTGATCAGGGTGTCGATCCTAGCTAGGGAACAATAAAAAACTAGTATATTGAGGGTGAGTCTAATTAGAAAGGGGAATAGAGGTTATCAATTTGTGAGAACTTCTAGTCCTATTTGTGATGTGATGTACCTCTCAATGAGTAACGGTCAAATGGTGATGCGTAGCTGCTCAAAATTCATGCTTATTGGTACCGTTATGCTAAAACAGCCTAGGGAGAACACTGAAACTCCACAGTTCAAGGTTAATGTCTTCTAACTTGAACATTGGTAGTCCTGTGGCTGCTGTAAATATTGACCTGTCCAACTAAATTGCAAAATTTTAAGTAAAATTTGTTTTTACAGTTCATCTCAATATTATTTATATGTGATAATATTTTGTTTGTAAACTTTGTGCTACTTAGGTAATATATATCTATATATAATTATATTCAATATTTAAACAAAAAACTTTGCCAAAATCAAAACAAAGTTCCTTACTTAATGATTTTGTACATTATTTTATTGATTTAGTTGAATAGGATATGTTTTTTGCGGTGAAAAAACACCGCGAATAAAACCACCATTATTTGAGCCTCAATTCCCTTAAAATGATTGTAAAACTCGCATAATGGTCTCCAAGAATTCTGGCATGTATGTGTTTATGACGTCACAATTTCTGCCATTGTTAATGATGACACTATACATATATGTTATATGTAAAACAATCGTTTGTGCCCACTTTTTTAGTACTTCAGGGGTAGAAATATCCTATAATTTTGTCCTTTATTAAGAAGCCCACTATAGGGGGCGAAACCTGTCGACACTTCTAATAAACTACAAGCACTACGTATACCTATTGCTTCGGAGCCTTTGCCTGTTGCGATTGAATCTATTTTCTGATTACACAGTTGAATGTGTATGGCAGATAAAAGATAAATCGATGAACAGAGCTACCTAAATACTATATATTCTGACTATATTCATATTAAATGTATAAATACTGCCTATTAATTATATAATGGGAACTTCAATGCATTGCTACTGTTCAAAACACAACAATTCCTATGATGGATATAGCTATTAACACATAATAATAGAGCATAATACATATTATACCTGTTCAGTGTTAAACATAAAGAATCAGGGATTCTTTATAAGTGGTATTGAGACTTGACATGTTAATCTAGTATGTTGTTGCAATTGGCATGGGTCATAGACATTTTAAACGCACCAATATTTGTGGGATGTACGTATATATACGTACATGTAGATACATTTGTAGATTAATCATTTTCATTTAGCAAATTAATTGCAGTCAATTGTTAAATAACAACATACACTGTCAATAATTAATTATTTGTTCCCTATTGATTTGAATTGTTTAAGTTTTACCAAAATTTATCAATGCAGCAGATGTCTAGTACCATGTCTGAATGACAAAAAAAATGCAGGTTACTTTTGGATTGGGTGTCTGATCTTGTAACATTGGTAAATATGTTACATTTTTATTTCCCTCAGTGATTATAATAAAATATCAATGTTTTTGATGATGTACGTTCTATAATGTCACTTCCCTGCATGCTGGTGCTCACTTTGAGGACATAACATTACTTAGATTTGACCTAGAATTACATGGCATGTACATGCAAAATTGATTAAACAGAAGCCACTTATAGTACTTTCTTGAACACCTGGTTGTATTATTTTACTTTTTCAAGGGTCTCCATGCATGGAAAGGTTTCCTTAGTAGTTACCCCCTTCTCAAAGAAGTTGGTAGGAATATAGAAACAGGGTCTGTCAATCCATGCACATTGAACAAATTTGTTTCGTCCATACTGAGGTAACTAAATAAGTTTCAGATGGTTTCCTGAAAGAAAAAAAATTGGTAAGAAATGCACTAAAATTTTTGGTTTTAAGTTCTTGTATACAGATATAGGAAGGCACATGATGTTTATTTATCCCTCATTTGAAAATACTCCAGGCTTTGCTATAACATGGATGAATCACTCAATGTTATAAAACTTTCAATCTGAATATCATTTCACTTTCTGAGTTGCAGCTGCAGGCAAGCAGGAATTTGCATAAACCATAGGCCTCCTCCTACTACATCCCCTAATATCCCTCAGACTAGCTGTTAATCTAACTTCATTCATGATTTCCAGTATATTTTGCGCTGCAGATGTTGCATATTTACCTACACAGGTGGTACCTATATCTAGGTTATCATTTATGTCTGATGTTAGTGTAAATAGTACCGTATATATTTAAACAAGGTCATATACTATATATATCTTCAGATAATAATGAAAAAAGTATATTAATATATATATATATCACAGTATATTATCTTTGTTATAAACGTGTACATATATAGTAAACACTGATAATAAGAAGGTAGAGGTCTTTATATATGTTAATTTGTATATATAAAAAGGTATATATTTAATGTGTTATACTGTAACTTTAAATTCAATTTTAAATTTCATTTTTACTACGATCACCGTGGGTCATACATATACTTCACAAATCTACATCAATACGACATTTTGTTAGCTTCTTATTATATGATCCATAAAATGTATTATAATATCCAAATACAGATAGGACATTTAATGGCATCTGAAGCCATATATATTATATATTGAATAGTACTATATGATATATATGAGTGTGAAGGGTGAGTGAAAATCAGTAAATTCTACTACTCAAAATATCCGATTTTAAATTTTGAAGTTTATTGTTTATTTTTTAATGAAATTTAGTCAGTCATCCATTGAGTACTCTCAATTAAGGCCAATCAAACATATTTGGTGTTTCAAGTAACCCTACCTACATGTACCCTAATTTTTGTGCCTACCCAAAACATTTTTAGGCTATTTTCAAAGAAGCACTGTTAAAGTCAAGACCACTCTCCTATATATATAAACCATATGAAAATATTTGTTAAAATAAACTTTGTTACCTACCTATACTACCTACCCAAAATTTTCCCAACATGTAACAGGAAACATATTTGTTTTTGTCTGGTCTAAATAGAATGAAACATATTACACACAAAATACTGGCTTCAAGCAAGCAATCTACTTGTACAAATTTAAATCTAGAGTAGCACCCGGTTTAATAATCATCACGACACAGCATGAACTTATATAATTATATATACCTTGTTTACTTATTTATGTACAGACTGTACATAAATAAGTGAACAGATAAGTTGTCCTCAAAGTTTAACTCCCATGGTGCTTTTTTCACTAGGTAGTTTGATGGATAGGCCTTTGTTAATGCTAATCTGTCAATGCAAGTGCTGATTGTGAAATGTCCACACACCTCTCAATTTATAGCAGCACTCAGTTACATTGTAGTACACAAGCAAAATGTGTGATGATGTTTTTCCTGTTGACTTAAATCATTTGTATGGTATACATATACATCAGATGTTGTTACTGTCGGCTCCACTCTCCATTATATATATATACTGATGAAATCAAGTCACCAATCCCATATCTACTACAGACTGACTTCAATATATATATTTATATATATAATATACATGTCCCTGAGTTTTTGAAAAGAATTCCACAACTATATGCTTCTCCCTCTTGGCTTATCTCCCCCTACTTTGAAAATTATGATAATCCAAAAGTTAAAAATCTTAAGGTAAAACAAAATGTGTCTTGTATATTATCACAGCTTTAAATGGATGAATTTTAAATAGGACCCTGATGTCATTTGGGAAGTAATTGACAATTAAATTAAAAGAATTTGCAGCACTGGTTTACCACTTGTTTATATTCTTGAAAACTAATTACGTGAAGAGCCATTTTTCAGGTCTTCTCTTCTTATATTAACCCTTTCACCCCTATGTAACTTTAGTAGACTCTACCATGCATTTATATGGATGAGTCCATTATGGTCTACAGTGGTGAAACGGTTAAGATCACTTTACACAAAACATCATCGAAAAGACTAAAATATTAAATTATCAGAGATTATTTCATTTCAAATGTTGGATGGTCATCTGAATACAATATGAACATATAGATTAAAAATAGGTGGAGAAGGCTTGAGGGGCGTCAAAATTTTGGCCCCTTCATAATGTCACGCGAAAAGCCCCGATTATATTTGTATATGTAAATCTACATGTTTAAAAAAAAATACTCTTTGGTCTTCTTTATATGCTCATAAAGTAAAACATAAACTAAATGTAATGAACTGATCTGGATCTGAAATGCTGTCTTTAAGTTTAAACATTTTGTTAATAAAAAAAAAAGTTTTATCTTCCTTATTTCTATACATGCACCGAGAGTTGTAAATGGAAACAACAGTTATTTTAATTTGTTTGGCCTTATAAATATCAAAAACTGATTACAACCCTGATAACAGATAGATGAGAGTGGAAATTGTTTCAACATCTGAAATGTTCCCCCAGCTGGTTGATGATGGTAATAATTAGTTATCTGTTTATGCACATTTCACTACATTTGTATATATATGACCTTCAATTTAACTCTGTTACTGAAACAAACAATTACCACCTGGTAGCTCGCTAGCTGAGCTGATAGTCATGTTACTTCAAAACATGTTATCAAAGAAATTTCTGCTTGTTTTGAATTGATTTACAATTCATATTACACTGTATTCTATATTCAATGATTAAAATTAATTGTACCATTAAGTTACATAAAATGTTGTCTATTTCCAAATTATTTTCATTAAATTAAAAAGAATTTGAATTTACCTAAAAAAATCTTCAGGGTTTTGTTTTGTTTCATAATGAACATGTATTTTTTTATCAAAGTTTAAAATTCTTTCTTGGTCAAGCTTTTAGATTGAAGAGCTGTACTGTGTGGTTTAAATTGGGGCTCAAGGACAGCCAACAGGTCAACTGCCCTGCTTGACCTTTTGACATGTGTTAGTTTGTAACTTATATAAATAGATGTGTTTTGATATTCAAATTATAATGAAAACGCAAAAAATACAAAGATGTATCTAAATTTTCAGATATTTCTGATAAGCTGCATCACAATTTGTTTAGGTATAAACTAAAAAAGCTTTGAACAATCTGGCCCAGGTACAGTTGTAATTATTGTTAAAATTCAAGTGAATTTGCTCTTTCTCTTTATAAAGGTTGCATGATTTTCCTACTGTTTGAGTATAAAAGTTGATTTGTGGATATGTCTGTGCAAATGTGATACAAAAAAGTTTGTGGAGATGTTTTCTCTTTATTTATGTGTGTTAGCACTCCACCATACTGATTTTCTGAAAGCCTATAGCTACATGTAGAATGCCCAAGTGCCAGACTGATCCACGGCCCTCATGTGCACACACCCAGAAACAATCGATACTAAAGGCTACCATACTGATTATACTCTATTCAATCACAAATCGCTCAATATACACAAGTTTCCTGGAAATACATATGGAGGATTTCTGATGCATTTGACAAACAAGATTTTGGTTCAAAAAGAATATTGCTTAAGTTAGTAGGGATAGATGTACATGTATGTACATTGCATAGTGTGTAAATGGTAGGATATTATAAGTCCCTCACTGGAGAAGACTCTAGGGTTTGCTATTGTGTGAGTTGTATATGTCCATTCTTCCACCCAGAAAGTTTCTCTTTGAAATACATTTACCTATGGCTTCTGTATTAATAAAATACAGCGATATATAGTTCAAGTACAAGTTCAATTTGTTTATTTAAGTGTCACATATCACAATTACATTTATGTTCATTAATACATATAAAATACTTGTACAAAATATAAATCAATTCCATTGGTACATATAAAATACTTGCAGTTGGCTGTTTCCTAGAACCAAAAATAGTTTGTTTAACATAAAAAAAAAAATTAAAAAAACCCACTTGTAATAGGGATCAATATCGACATTAGATTATTGTGAGACTACCCTTCTTATTATTATTAACATGTAGGTTGCAGTGACTCAAAGTGCGCTACCTTAGGGTTGGGGAGAGCCCTACCAGCGAAGACAGGCCGCTCTGCGCCACTGCAATCATACGATGTAACTTTAAAAATAAAATTATTTTATTTTATTTTTATATAAAATAAGTATATATACCAGTACCACCTCCAGACTCCAGGGCCTGCTCTTTATCAATAAGTGTTTTTGTTTTTTTAAGTTGTGTGTAAATCCAATGCATCTGTCCATTCTTCCATCCCAAAAGCTTGTCACTGACATAAATGTACCTCTGGGTTCTAAATTCATTAAATTCACACACTCATATACATTGCATGCATGGAGACATGACCATAAATTACCTTAGCTGTTCATAGAGTGCTGAACCAAATCGACCAAACCAAGCCAAACACTTGAGTTGCCAATTTTGTATGCAGTTGCATCTTGCAGTTTGTATAGGGGCTACGATGTATATCCTATACTTTTTCATGTGATTTTACAAATTTTAGTCCACATATCAACCCAATGCACAAGCTATCATGCAGTATCACATACAAAAATCAGATTATGTGACCTATATTTTCTTGCTTGACTCATCAAGGAAATTATTTATCTGGGGCTTACTGCAGGTTCAATATAATGTATCTCCTACACTATATCACATGGAGTAAATAGGAAATTCAGAATGCACGTACATCATCATCATCCTTGGGTTGTCAGTTTAATCCCTGAAATAAAGTCAGATGCTGTACAAAGTACATGTATCTCCATGTCAGGTAATTATAAGCAGGTTACATGTACATCTAGGGATCATGGCCGAGTGTATATGTGGCATATATGGAAAAATGTGATCACTATATTGACCTCTGACCCAAATCATTGAAACTTTTTGTCTAGAGAAGGTCACTGATGGTGAACCTATATGATTTGAATAATTTTTGAAATTGTTGGTCAGTCCCGAGAACATGACCAGTCAGTGCACAGTTAACTTGGTAATTATATAGAAATTATTTTAATAATTACCAATGGGGGACTGGCATTCACAATAATTTGCCTTGTTTAGGTTTAACTGTTATAATGTTGTATGTACATGATAATTAGACTATTCACAGTGGACCGTAGTATCAAGTACTTCCTTAGCCATATTTAAACTTGTTTCCCATTGTACTTGAGAGTAGGGTATGTACTTTATATGTATATAGTAGACTATATGTAGTACAGCAATCAAGCTGGCTAAGCACTGACTAATTATAATTCAAATTTGCTAGTTCCCATACATTCAACACATTGAATACCCTCAAAATGGCCTTCACATTCAATCTACTGAAGTCATAATACACACTTGCATGGTCTATAGCTGGTCACAGACATTTAATGAGGTCCAGTCGCAGACTGATGAAGGCCAACTCACACTGACCTGACAAGGTCAACTCACAGGCTGAACTTGGCCCTGACCAACTCACAGCTGTAAGCTGTCTGTGCTTACCAATTATTATGCCTGAGTGTTGAGTGTTGAAGTAATTAATACAAGGACAAAGCAAGATATTTTTTAATGAATGGATACATCAAATAAGGGTGCAGCTAGACTATTGAAGGGATGGATAAATTAAAGAAGGGTACAGGTGGAATTTCGAAATGATGGATATGTTAATTAATTAATTGGTGGGTTATCTAACAACAACACCAACCACACTTGTTCAACACAGTAACATAACCTGGTAATAATCATAAAGACTCTAAAGTGATACATGCAGTAAAACATCTTTCGAAATGGGTGTCAGTGAATAAATTTCCAACTGTATAACTCTTATTAAGTGAGGGTACTGCATGTTATTTCGTGTGTATAAAGATAAAAATTCTTCTGCAATTAAAATGTCGATTTAATGATTCAAAATCAGAAAATGGTTTTATTTAGGTGTTTTTTTAATTTATAAATATTCCTTTTAGAGTTGTCCTGAAGATTGATTATTAGCTCACCTGGTCTGAAGGACCAAGGTGAGCTTATGCCATACCGTTGCGTCCGTACGTCCGTACGTCAACAATTCCTTTAAACGATTTCTTCTTAACCACTGATTGGAATTCAACTAAATTTGACTGGAAGCACCCCTATGTGGTGGGGATTCAAAATTGTACAAATGGTAGTGCTGACCCACCAGGGGGCTGAGGGGCGGGGCCAAAAGGGGGCAATTTGGCTATATTGCTTTAAGCGACTTCTTCTCTGGAACTAAGAAGTGGATATAAACCATATTTGACTGGAAGCATCCCTAGGTGGTGGGGATTCAAAATTGTACAAATGGTGGGGCTTACCCAAAGGGGGCCGAGGACGGGGCCAAAAGGGGGGCAATTTGGCTATATTGCTATAAACGACTTCTTCTGTAGAACTGTACATGTGCCATGGATATTGATCATATTTGGTCGGAAGCATTCATGGGAGGCAGGGATTCAAAATTGTACAAATGGTGGGGCGGAGATTCCCACACTGTAACAGTATATACAATTGCTGAGTATACAGAGATGATTGCACATGTGCTTCCAGGATGGCCTTGGGGACTGCCCCACCCTTGGAGACTTAACCCCTGGGTCATAACTTTGAAACGGTTGAGATCCCTACCCCAAAACTAAATATACAAATGCTGGGCAAAAAATGACAAATGCAGTCACGATATTAAAATTGATCCTGGGGTCTGGCCACAACCCTAGGGACCTAGTTTCTGAGTCAAAGCTTGGAAACAGTTGAGATCCCCACCCCATAACCATACATAAAATTGCTGGGCATGAAAAATCTAATACAGATCTAGATATGCTACAAGGATTGGCCTTGGGGTCTGGCATATTCCCTTGATCTCATTCGGAGAATATTTTGCCATGATTGCTTTGGTATCCAGGTGAGGGATACAGGCCCTCTGGGCCTCTTGTAATTGATATCTAGTCGGAAAAGCAACCGATTCACGACAATCAATTATGAGATGTCAACATCGATGATTGTTTTCAAAACTGGAAGTGCGAGTTCTACTTTCATTTTCACTAAGAGAGAACAGGAGTTCTATGTCATTTTACTCTTAACTCTAACTTCTTACCAATCATGCTATTTAAATATAACTAATTGCAAAAAATATAAATGATAACTGTTCATCAATAAAGATTGTTACGTTGAAATGGTATGATAAAAAATAAAGATACGAAACTACCCGGAAAAGTTGAAATTTTCATTAGTAGTATTAATAAAAGGAAAAGCCATGCCATTGTTAAAAAAAAAGTAATATTTTTTTAAGGATTATGTTACGATAGGCTAACCAATTAATAATAAAAAAAAACGATCGGTTTACATTAACCGAATATATATCCAATCATCGTTGTTGAAATCTCAACCTTTTGAAACAAAAGTAATTGTACTTTTTTTCCCTTAAAACTATACAAATTGTTGAAACATGATATATATCAAGAAAACAAATAAGGAAAACAAAGTCCCATAAAAGATTTCAATATATATAAAATCTGATGACTAAAGCTTAACAAGTCATGAACTTATTATGAATTCACCTGTTGTGCAAAGAAACGTATATGATTGAGGCACTTTATCAGCTTTTGATTAAAAAGATTGTAAAATATTTTACCGTAGAGATATGACGAATGATGGACTTATTCTAAGCTTCCTGCCAGGGAGGGTCTGTGTAGGAAATCACCTTTTCAGAAGTCTACTGATGTTTCTTAACTTGCACTGTTGGATGTAATGTAATTTTGTGTTGTTCCATTCATTTTAACCCTTTCACCCCTATGTAACTTTAATAACCTCTACCATTAATTGATATGGATGAATCCATTATGGTCTACAGTGTTGAAAGGGTTAATTAATGTTTAAGTAAGGATTTTTTTTTGTTAGATAAAACCCAAGCACAACGATTTTCATTTATTAAGAAGTTTTTAATGAACTTTAGTCCAACACATGTACAAATTCCTGACAGTGCTGCATGCATGGTTGTTTTTTCCCTATCATTTAATCGCTTTTGTCTGTTTCACTATAGATATATATCCAAGCAATTTGTAAGATGGGAGTTACAGTGTGCTGATAATATTATTAATCAATACATGTACTTTATCTTTTGATTTTCTTTCTTCTTTCAGTTGAAGACGTTGTAACTATCTACATTAAACACAAAGAAGGCCAAAATATTGTGAGTCTTTTAGAAAAGAAGTACAAAGTGTTGATGCATATAACCGTTGGAACCGTAACGCTACCCAAGACAGATGACCCCACCTTCAATCCGCACAACATTAGCAAGACTTCAGTCCTCTTTGTTTCTATTTCTTTCATCGTGCTGATGATTATCTCCCTTGCATGGTTGGTCTTCTACTATATTCAACGATTCCGTTACGCCCATGCCAAGGAAAGATTAACGGTAAGTTGTCCTGATGTTAAACCCACGTGCAATAGTATAGTTTCTTTACCTGAGCCCTGATATGAAGACATAGCTCATCAAGAATCGTTCTGTTCATTGTCTGTTCTCTCAAGGGAATAGATTTCACTTACTCTACTGTAATAGATTTTCTCTTAATCATTAAGACTTTTCGAGGATATTAACAGATGTTCAGTTAGATTAAGTGACGTTCTGTTATATTAAAAGCAGTTCTGTTGTATTAACTATTAAGAAACGTTTGTTAGCATTGAGAGAAATTTCGATGATTAGTTTGGTAGAGCTTGTTTATCTGTATATATGTCCATGGTTATCTATAGCTATCAGATGTGTGTCTATAAATACCAACAAACTTAAGGAACATGTTAATTTTTAGCTCACCATCAGATGATGGTGGGCTATTCAAATCACCCTGCGTCCGTGGTCCGCGTCCGTCCTTAAACAATTCTTGTTATCGGTATTTCTCAAGAAGTACCAGAGGGATCTTTTGAGATTGATCAGATGAACAACATGGCCGTCAGGCAGCTATCTTTGGATTTGATAGTGAAAGTTTGTTATCGCTATTTCTCAGGAAGTACCAGAGGGATCGTTCTCAAATATTTTATGTAGGTTTTCCTCGTTCCCTTGTTGTTGCAGCAGTGCCTAAAATGGACAGTCACCTGCTCGCCAATGGCGGTTTAAGTCTTGCTGGAGCGACCAAAAGTTGTCAAAAGTGAGGTAGTCACTGGCCCAACAAAAATAGTTTGGGGGACTGCCGAAAAATTAATGAATAAAAGAAATTATAGTCCCTTCCACATTAACTGGGTTGTCATTACTTCGATTTGAATCGAACTGTACAACATTTAGAAAATGTGTTATTTTCCAGATTTTCAATATAGATACTGCCTTTGAGGTGCGGGTTTTATGTATTTCTTTTTGGGAAGACCTAATTGGAGTGGATCATGTCAGGTTTTAGCTAGGGTTGAAGAATTAAAAATACAATGTTTTATTCTGTTTTACATATTACAAACATTGTCATGTTATATGTAATTTAAAGTGCTGAAGCATTGTGCTAAATGCTGTGGAAATATTTCTTCCCAAAATTATTTGGGCCACCAATATGTCATTTGGGTCAGTGCTTCAAATTTTTTACTCGCCCAAAAACAATTCCATTATTGTTCATGTTTACTTTTGAAACTGATCAGTTAAACAAAATGGCCTACCGACAGCCATCTATGATTTTTCACATTGAAGGTTTGTTAGTATTATTTCTCAGGAATAACTTGAGGGATCTTTCTCAAATTTGATATGTAGGTTCCCCTTGATCCCTCATTGTGCATGTTATATTTTGAGACTGATCATAAAAACAAAATGACTAAAGGAAGAACTAAATAGATCTTTCTAATATTGCAATGATCGATTCTATTTCTTTCACATTAAGTACTGTACTAGTAATTATGTGAAATGACAAACTCACTTTGAAGGTTGTCTTTTATACACATCAGTATTAAGTTTAGATCAAAAGTTACCTCACGGTGCATTAACTGTTAACATGACTCGATCAAACAGATTAGAGGAAAGAAGAGAAAAGATTGAATTGACAAAGAACTAATGAAGATGGTACAATGGTGGGCGCCAAGATCCCTCTGGGATCTCTTGTTTGACATTATATTTGAAATTTTGATAGATTAGAATGACATACATTGATTCTAGCTGTTTGATTATAATGATGGAATATATAAAGAATAATGATAGTTACTGCTTTTGGTACATCGGTATATAAAATGAAAACAAACATTTTGATGAGATTTCCACCAGTTCTGTCAATGAACCACAAAAAAAATGTTTGTCAATATTGATACACATGATGATGATACACATGATGATGATATGCAGGCGTAAGAGAAGTACAGTCAGGTTTTATTGTAATCTAGCCACAACTCGTCTGGGTTTCCCAATTATATCCAGTCAGTGTTTTTGCTCAGCTTTTCATAACAATTGTGCGTCAGCAGTGATGAGCTGTGTTGTAATCAGCTTGGTACAAATTTCCCGTTATCCATCAGTTTGAATTAAGCTGGATTAGTGAAACTCCAGTCTTTATATTACACAATGCCATATTTTACCTGATATGGCTCCTGAACATGGGTACCTAACAAGAGGCAGGGGCATCTTCATCAAGATACATTTTTTCCTCAAATAAGCTATATTTTGACAAACTGGAGACATGGAGATCTCTTTAATCACTATCCCAATCATAATTTTAAATCCCCTATTATTAAGGTAAAGTGTTTTATCGTTCCTAATAGACTTCATTAATTGGTCAATGTATCGTTAAATAATCTTGATCACAGCTTTGTTTAAAACAGCACAATTTGTGGCAGAATCATCTAGCTAACAATGACAAATGGGCCACTTCTAGAAATTCTGAAATGTGGAACAGCGAAAAATCCAGAATTTTAGGATAACCAAGTTATAATTTTCATATCCCTGCAGTGCTCCCATTAGGTCATTTATAATTTTCATTTCAATAATATTACCATTACTTTAGTATACATATTTGCTTCTGACAATTCTGACAATGAGGGTTTGGTATTGTATACGGTCAGAACACATGAGATAAGTACATGTAGCCATTGGTATGTAGTGCAGCATCCATAATGTTGCCGTTCATCTGTCAACTTCTTTCTTTTAACTTCTTCGTTTGAAAATTGGAAGTTCCAGGTGAGCCCTGCTATTTGGCCAGTATCTTGCATTGGATGATGTGGGGTGGAAATGATGAGTAAATTGATGTGAAGATATTATTTCGTAATCTCGGTTATATTTATTGGTTGCTTATATATGTATTATTAATTTATTCAAATAAAGAAAGTGTCAGATCTGGAAAAAAAGATAATTGAAAGAAACTCTTGAATGTTTTACAATTGTATATTGTAAATTCGAAATGTTTTGAATTCATGTTATTTTTCTTGTTTAGTATGATAATTCTTGACTCGCAAAAACATTATGAAACTAATCATTGCATGTAGGTGGCAACAGCCTCTTGGTAAAAGTTCACCTTGGAGTCAAATCGTGATCCAACTGTTGGAGACAACACTTGTGGAGGCGCTTATGGAAGTTGATTACATCTTGTTAGTGATTCAGCAAAACTGACATTGGTTTGGTACTGTCGCATTATATTGTCACCAAAATACCGTTGCATTGGCATTTGTGTATACCTGATCACAATATAGAGCAACACTGTACAGATATACTGTTTTGAAAATTGATTCTTAAATTATGTGGACATGTACATATACATGTATCTAAAGAAGTTGAAACCCTACTCTTAGCCATATTGCATTTGGTATAGACATACATGCTGAGCATTGGAATGTCAAAAACAGATCCTAGACAATGATGCTAGCAAGATATTGATCCAAATCTTTGTGTTGTGAAGAAGCCTGGGAGTTGTGACACGCTGTGATCTGGACAGAAATTGATTTATTTCTACTACTGCATACATACATGAAGCTCCTTATAGAATTCTATCACTACCTAGTAATCTGCCTTATTGGGAGAGTGCTGAGGACAAGTTGTAGAGTCATCTATGATGAGAATAAATATATATTAATCTTGTTCCTGATCCAAGGTGTTTTTGCCAATGCTGCTACATGTTATTATTGATTTGAAGAAATGGTTATGATCTTTTAGATTGTTTCAACATTAAAGGTTTCAAGTGTGCTTCAAAGAATTCAGTTGAGAAAAACAATTCATTTGAAAGCCGTTGTTGTTGAAAATGCCAACATAAATATAGGATATCCACCCTTAAGCATATTCTCATAAGGACACACAATGATGTAATTATTTATAACTGGTTGCTATGGTAACGGAATGTGAACTCTGAAAAGACCATTCCTGCTTCAGTAGTGGTGCTCCTGATATGACTATCTATCATTGCAATAATACTATACATACAAATAATGAATGAACATCACCTCCTAGAATCAATACCAATATTAGTCAATACATAATGCATCAGTGTTTCACAATATATTACCAGTCATAAGCACATACTTGGTATAAGGCCAACATTATAACCTATTTATTACATATGTAGCTTTTACACAAGTGTCATAAACATGTATATCTGGTATTTGGAATAAATGACTTTCTGCATATTTTTGTTTGTTTCTGCAATATTCAATCTCAATTATCTCCCTTGATGGAACTCATCTTGCCCTGCTTATGGGATGTTACAGATACCGTCATCCTTATTCTCCAATGGCAACAAGATGGATCACACGTGCTTAATATTGCCTTGCCTTATCATCTATAATTGTCTACAATCTTGACTTCTGTGAGGATTCAAAATCCTGAAGAGAAAACTAAAACTTATATTCCTCTACACATGAACTATAGCTGATCATGCTGCTTATTTATGATGATAAATTATAAAGGCCAAGATCAAAGGTGTGATTATTGTTGCTGGGCCATTAGGCAAAAAAAAACAAGGTCAAGGTCACAGTCACTTTGACTATAAATAGAAAGTATCTTCAGTTATGATGGGCCAATAAAAATCAAGCTTAATACTGTGCTTTTTTTTGGAAATTCTGCATTGGATATGTTTTCATGACTGACAACACAAAGGTCAAATATCATTGTTGCTCTTAAAAGAACATTTGATTTCCGCACAAAAACTTGAGTTTCCATCAGCCAAAAAAACAAACACAAATACTGTCTACTTACAGAAGTGCTTGCTTAAGATTGGTATTCAAGTATGAAGGTCAAAAGTCAAGGTCATTGTTAATGCTAATAGAAAAATGCTTTCCCCACAAAGGCTCAAGTCCAAGTTGGTTGATAGCATTAAAATTTCACAAATTGCTTCTTCACAAACCAATTTCAGAAAGGTTTGGATACTCGTTTCTATAAAAAGAGCATCACTTCAACACTGATTTGGGGATAAGTATTGTTCCATGATACCTTGAAAGCATTGTTGAATTTATAAATAAAACAAATGCAATCCCTTACCTTATATGGATACTTGGGTATTACAAGTTCATTACAATTTATATAATTATTCAGCTTGTAATCATGATCATAAATAACTGATGATCTTGATCATTAATATTTCATTTTTTAAATACCTGGTACCTGTGCTAGTGCACGTGGTGCTCTTTAATTTAATCGGCATGCTTGCAGGTAAATATAGGCAATATGATAATAATTAATGCACCACAACATATATCGCGTTCAAAGCAAGGACATTGGTGTGGTGTTCCCTATAGCTAGATACATGTATATATATGTAAGTGACTCATCAGGGTACACATTGCTATTTGAAGCAATTGAGAAATTACGACTGTAAACAGTTGTAAATGGAAAGAAGGGGGGGGGGGGAAGCAGGCAGCTGCAAATAGCATGTATAGGCAATGATTGTATATGGGATTGGACACTGATGAGGACAGATTACCAAGTATATTGGAAGCATGTATACAATATGGCTGGATGTTGGCCAACATCGATAGTTATTTCATGACTGGTAGTAGTGACCGTTGGAATATAATTACTTGCATATTCAATTTTGAAGAAAGTGTAGCATAAAAACTTAAGGATCTCACATTATACCAATTTTCAGTATATCTTTGTATAGAATATATGAAAACTTTGCAATTTGGTACAGATATATATATATCAATATATAGAGTAAACTGTTCAATACAGATTTTTGTCTTAACCGGCCAAAGAATTTTGTTTTGTGTGTATGCATGTTTCATTATTATTATCGTAATATACCAACCCAAACATGTAAATGGAGAAGGGACGTGTTGTTAGTCGATATGATGGGTTATTTCATAGACATTTTTGTGTGCATGTCTAGCAAATTTCTCTCAAAATATGTAAACCCTCCTAAAATTTGAAAACAATATAGCTACCAGTCAGCATCTTGTATTCTTGTTTCAGAAAAATAAAAACCAGAATCATATAATGGTCAAATTTGAACTCTGAATAATCATCATACAAATGAAGATGCACTATTGGTAGGATATATAATACAGCTAATGTTACATTTTGTAGATGCGATTACAGCCAGTGGTCCTATTTGACAAGTTAAGTGCAGAAATTATCAGATATGTACATGTATGCACATACCCTCTCTCGACAAAACAAACTTGTCCTGGACCAGTTCTTAGACAGAGCATTACGTATATACACATGCATGGCTACGGAATCAAAAGATTACAGGCACGTCAAATGCCATATCTACGTATAATGATAAATTCGGGGGGGATGGGAGATCCAACGTCCGTGCAGGGAGTTCAGTGGATCCGTAGTCACAAGGAATACACGAGTCCGGCCGTAGTAGTATATTATCAATAGGTAAAGATGACCATGACCACGTCCTCTTTACCTATTGATAATGATAAACGGTTATTTTTTATAACCAGTGGAAAGAGTTGTTACATCACTGATGTGATCAAATTTCCAATATTTTTAGTTTTTTAATAACGGAGGTCTAAGTTGACAACTCTGTATATTAGTTTTTACTTTCGACACCATGTAATAGCTGGATTTGTGCAGAAAGTGGGTCAGTGTTTACAGTGTTTAGGTTTGAGTGATGTGTATAAGTATTTACGTGGTGGAAAGTCTACATGCTTTTGTTTTCTACCTAGACATTGTGTATATATATACACACACCCTGACAAAGTGTTGCGAAACATACAGCCTTCCTCTGACACTACTGTATGTGCTGGTCATCTTCAGCATAGTGGAGACATTCCCTACTAAAAACAATTTAACAAATGTGGTATCAAATATCACGTCTGGGAACAGATATGGCTGACTTCCAAGTCCTTCCTATTGGAAAATCTGCTGTAATAGATTTTTATTCAGTCAGAAAAGATAAAAAGTGTATAGATGAAAAAATATACAAGGCTTTGTCAAGAGAATAGAAAGAATGCAGTCAGTTGAAGCGCATGTACAAGTACAAAGTGTGTATCAGCGAAGCAGGTCTTCACTGATACCAGTCAGGCCCCACACCACCGATGATCAGAGGGTTCATCTCCTTGAAGAGGTGTCAAGGTTGCAGACATTCTCACAGGTCTCGGTGTTCTAATCATAAGGTCTGGTAAATTTGGTCATAAATGTGTATCTTCACATGTTACACAATGATCAGTTGGTATCGTTTATATGAGGAGGGAGAAAAAATGTCCAATCTGATAGTCTGGACAAGGTGTACATATGATAGTTTAGGAAATTATCCCCCAAATAGTCGTATTTATCTGCACTAGTCCTGGTCAAGGGACTTTTTACTGTAGATATGAAATATATGGTATAAGTTGTTAGGACCATTAAAAAAACTAAACTTACCACACAAAAAATGCAAGCTTTGTTATCTCCCTTGTTCACCTTGTATTGGAGATGTTTGTTATAAGGATATTTATCAATTATGGACTTGTGTTGAGGTGAATAGGTTGTTACACTGTATAGGGAGCTGATGAGATAATGACCGAGACAAAGTATTGGTAATTAAAACTTCTTTGAAAATAACAAATTTGAAAACTTGACATGTAAATATGCACAATGTACATGTACAAAGGGACTTGCAATTGTGAACATGTAAATTAGGTGTCAATGATCAGTTGGTGTTTTTATCATCACTGTAAATTTGTTAATATAAAGATACTCGATTCGCCTATTTATCCTATGGATGTAAAACCTAAGATACAGAATTTCTATATAACAGATCACTAGTTAATATATATATATGCTGCCTTATTACAATTTGGAAATGGCCTTTTCCCAAAATGTCATTTATTTAAAATAGTAATGAATATTTTTGTATTTTACAGAGACGACTGGCAAGTGCTGCCAAGAAGGCAATAGCTAAAATACCCCAGCGTACAGTTAAGACTGGAGACAAGGTTTGTGTGCCTGTACTTGTAGTTATAGTCCTTCATAGGTTAACGACACCACATTTATATAAAGTTCAAAGGTCAAGGATACAGGATTCATCATTATGAAAATATTTTCGAGCGATTAAATTCAAACTCCTGAAGAGTCCATTTTTTGCCTCAAATAATGTATGCTTTAAAATGTTTTCAGAGTAGTTTATTAATAATTATAAAATTATGTGGACATGATTGCTTCATGTGTAGTGACTGAGTTTTTGAGTGAGCAAATTTCAATTTCTAGGATTTGGGAGGTGAAGGCAGCAACAAAAAAGGCTTGTAATGTAGAATGAGAGGATTAATTTTGAAGATAAGAAAAAAAATTAGTTAAACCGAACTTTTGTTGTATCTAGCTGAAATTGATTTTATAAAAGAGGGAAATGAGGTTAAATGTTTGCCCTATCCCATTCATAAGTTGTAGATACTCATCAATCTATTACATATAGTGGTGGAAGTACTTGCTGATGTACATACAATGTGATAGAAAGTGTATACATTCTAATAAGGTTACATAGGTTTGATGATCTTATTGCATTTGAAGCTCCAATGATTATAAGAACTAATTTAAAAGCTGAAGTTGGTAAAAATAAATATTTTACACAAACAGTTGTGGTTGATGCTAAAATACACAAATTGCTAGAAAATGTTTTCCACCACTTTGAAAGGTTTACAGAAATGTTATAAAAAGTAAGAAAACTCGATAAAACCCCCCACATTATTTGAGGCTTCCTGCAAATGCCGGGTTTTATTGGAAGTAAAACAGTATGTTATACTAGGGTGAGGACATAAGGTGTAACAGTAGAAACAGGTATTGATTTATCAGTTATTGTATCAGCCTGTGATTAAATTAGTTCTTGCATCTGTAGATATATACAATTAGCTTAATGTTGTTGCTGCCACTGCATTTAGGTTTATTTTGCTTATGAAGAAATACTTGGTAAATGGGATTGATTCTGCAGAAATACAAAGGTCATTGAATTGTCTGTGTTGCTGAACATAGTCTCCATGTATATGTATTACCAGATGTAGATAATCCTGATGTAGCACTTTTTAAGGGGTTCAGACCTAAGTTGGGTAAGGTGTCAGAATGAATGTGCCAATACAACCAACAAATTTTTATATATGTACAGGTGAATTAATGATAAGTATTTTGTATTTTGCAGGAACTAGAGTCAGAGTTTGACCAATGTGCTGTGTGTATAGAGGGGTACAAGGCCTCTGATGTCATTAGGATACTTCCCTGCAAGTAAGTCATAGTCACAATATCATAGACCTTGTGAAGAGTCATAGTCACCAAAGACCTTGTGAAGAGTCATAGTCACCATAGACCTTGTGAAGAGTCATAGTCACCATAGACCTTGTGAAAAGTCATTAAGTCACCATAGACCTTGTGAAGAGTCATAGTCACCATAGACCTTGTGAAGAGTCATAGTTACCATACCATATACCTTGTGAAGAGTCATAGTCACCAAAGACCTTGTGAAGAGTCATTTAGTCACCATAGACCGTGTGAAGATTCATAGTCACCATAGGCCTTGTTAAGAATCATAGTCAATGAAGACCTTGTAAAGGATCAGTCACCACAGACCTTGTCAAGAATCATAATCAATGTAAAGAATCACAGTCTCTGTAGGTTAGGCCTTGTCAAGAATCATAGTACTCATAAACCTTGTAAACAATTTGACACCATAGACTCTGTAAAAATCATAGTCACTGTAGACCTTGTTAAGAATCAGAGTCACTGTAGACCTAGTAAAGAGTCACAATAACTGTGTATTCAGACTTTGTAAGGTATATTTCCTGTATGGGATCCATTTGAGTAAAAGGTGTTCCACACTTGATGGGGGTTTCATTAAACTGCAATCCAGTCAACCACAGTATTGGTGCAAAAGAAGATATGATTATAATATTTTGACCATTAAAATATGAAGAAATCCAAATTATAGCTAATAAGTTAAGTTTATACTCAGTTGTCATGTACAATGTATATTCATGTATAGAACAATCCCATATGTAGCACTAGATGTTGATGACAGCATATACTATAGCACTAAAGGACCATTCTGTCCATAGCATAAATTGTCAAGAAAGATCTTAGCAAGAGCATCAGTTGTCAAGGACAATCTCAGCTGTAACATCAGTTGTCAAGGGTGATTTCAACTGTAGCACCAATTGTCAGGGAGTTTCCCAAACATAGTTGTCAAGGATGACCTCAGCCATAGCACTAGTTGTCAAGGAATGTCCAAGCTGTAGTATCAGTTGTCAGTTACCCTTAATTTGCTTTCTGTTTATCAATCTGTGCATCACCGGGTCCCGGTTAGTTGAATTGGGAAAGAATCTGAGAAATACATTGACTCTTTATCTATAATTTTCAAATTTCATTCCCGAGTTTTTTTTGAGATGATGGAGTGCACACGTTGCATACTGAAATTTGTTGTATTCCCCACAACATTCAGAGTTGTGATAACTGAAGTTTGTCACAAAGTTTGTCAAAAGAAGATAATTACTGAATGCTTACATTTCATTGCCTTGTATAAGAAAGAATAAATTTCTTACAATAGCACTTTAGTTCAATTTCAAAAAGAGAGACGGTTGTAGTTTAGAAAGGCTCTCGAATTAAATAAAAATTATTCTGTTGCCATTTATTGGCAATTCACATTCAGTGATACAATTAGATGAGTTAGTTTTTGTACATATAGTGATGCACAACACTGTGTATATATAGAAGTTGTTGTACACCAATGTGAAAGATGCACAACACTGTGTATATATAGAAGTTTTTGTACACCAATGTGAAAGATGCACAACACTGTATATATAGAAGTTGTTGTACACCAATGTGAACGTGTATGTAGTGATGCACAACACTGTGTTTATATAGAAGTTGGAATTGTTGTACATCAATGTGAAAGTGTATATAGTGATGCACAACACTGTGTATGTATAGAAGTTGTTGTACCCAATGTGAAAGTGAATATATAGTGATGCACAACACGGTGTTTATATAGAAGCCCATCAGATCTTACATAACAGCTGACATTTGCCTCGGTGAAAATCAATAAGGCGCGGCTGATTGATGGGGGGAGTGATGTATCTGTACATTGTGTACAGTAGGTAGCCACTGATCATTAGGTAGCAGCATATCAACTGGCAGACCATAGATCAGATGTGTGTCTCAAGAGATCCATTTCAAATGAAAATTCTGAGGTTTTCACCTTGATATTCAGTCTATGCCACTGCGACTATAAACGAGCAGCTATGGAGGAGGAGCTTTGTTCTCTGTGATGGATTGGGGCCTCTAGCCTGAACCTACCATATGCACAATGATGCTAAACATGGGCCAATGATTGTCAGAATGATGAGCAGTCATTATTTCATTTAATTTGATATCAATTTATTGTTAAGTTAAAGGATATACATGACAATAAGTTACCTCTGCGTCTTTACCTGATTGTTCATTCACCCTAGAGCCAAGAGAGCATACTTGTATGCTCGGTATAGAACGGTTACTTTGAAATTTTATCAGTCTGAAAAAGCTTCACAGGATGTTAAATCATTCCGTCTATAATCCACTTTCAACCCAAGACAACCATCATCCTGTTGGCTTTTCCCCTTCTCCATTTGAGGATGTGATCGAACATTTATTAGGTCACCTGAGACAAAGTCTCAAGTGACCTATTGCGATCGCCTTTTGTCCGTCGTCGTCCGTCGTCCGTCGTGCGTCCGTAAACAATTTACATTTTCGACTTCTTCTCCAAAACCCCTGAACCAATTTCAATGAAATTTTGCAGGGACCTTCCATGGACAAAGGTCAACAAAA
>NW_018407853.1:734416-752810 GCF_002113885.1 Mizuhopecten yessoensis
ATTACATGTTAATAACTTGATTGGAATTATAACCTTGAATTGACAGTTTGATACTTTGAAAATTTTGAGCCAGCCCTACCCCCAAGGGCTGTAGGGTGGGGCTCAAAGGAGTCAGTGTGCTAAAATTTCTTCATTTTCCTTGTTAAGAATCAGAGGTGCTAGTTTCAAATCCTTTTTAGTCTGAAATCTGTATGCTAGATATTGAGTAAGGTGGTTTTATTGTTTTTTGTCACTTTGAATAATATTTCTGTTCATGTTAAAAACAAAATCAACTCTCTGTATAAATATATCAGGTGACCGTTAAGGCCCATGGGCCTCTTGTTTAATAATTGTTTTAGTTTTCCTTGAGATGATGTCAGTTGCTATCTGTGTGTGGGAAGTACATATTTAGCTGCGGATCAAAATGACAGTTGTATCAAGTCACGCATTACATTAAGATAATGTCACATTTCAGAATGTCAGCTGACAAAAATTGATTCTATTCACTTCCTGTTTTGGATTTAAATAAAGAGATAAATGTCTATCTAGTCCTGTACACGTGGTAGATAGATAAGGAGGATGGCCAACTCCAAGTCAGCTTCCCTATCCTATTACTATATATACAAATAAAACAAAAAACTGAAGACTATAAATCATGCTAGTGTTTTGGCTGAAAGTGGCCTGAAGAACCCCAAGATGGACAAAAGTACTAGCAGGATTTAGTCTTCGGTGTTTAGTTTTACGTATTTATATTTATACGATTGCATGGGCGTTTAACAATTTGTACTACTATATACATTAACACCAATTGCCTTGCCCTCAAAATGCCTCTCCTTTCCTCACTCCCATTAGCACATATACTGCTCCAGTTATATCACTGCCCCTCCCGGACTTCCTGCCCCCACAAGCATAACGACCTTCATATTATCACCTACTGTTGTCAATGACTTTTTCCTATGCAACCGACTTTTTCCTGGGTTCACTCACTTCTTTGGCAAACAGTTTGTCTCCGCTACATATATTTATGGCTTTTCTGCTGTTAATCCCTCCCTAGTAGGAAGGGTCCGTCTGGTGTCAGTGAACTACATGATCAATAAAAGGGAATAGAATTACATGAAAAAAACATGTTGCTTGTGGTGAATGTCTGTGGGTGTCTGAGGATAAGGTGATAATATCATATGTCATATAATCATCTTTATGCCATATATGTATGTATAGACAATCTTTATACAATGTATATAAAAAGTAAAGAATGGCAGAC
The DNA here is from genome assembly GCF_002113885.1 of Mizuhopecten yessoensis. NCBI lineage: Eukaryota > Metazoa > Mollusca > Bivalvia > Pectinida > Pectinidae > Mizuhopecten > Mizuhopecten yessoensis. Next base: position 735,657 of record NW_018407853.1, read on the forward strand.
GGCAAAGTTGTCTATGATCATGATGATGATGGATTCACTCCTGTTCAAATGGAGTTATTACTTCATAACCCAACAAAAATAGAAAACCATTCCTTATATAATTAACAGTACCTGATATACATCTTTCTGTGAATTGTTGATCATAGCTAGTCATGATCTATGGTGAGATGATAACTCCAGTTTAAGGAAACAATGGTCATTGAGTGAATGCAGTTTAGACTTAATTTAGTTATAACTTAAAGAAATATATAACAACAACAAAATCTAGTTTTTTTTCTTTTCTATAATTTCTTCATCTGTAGGGATCATTTCACTTCCACAGTGTATTATAATATATATGAATATCAAAATTGGCAAAATTGTTGCTAAATACACAGTAGTAAATTTTAATGCAAAAGTAAAATCTCTTTTGTCAATTTGCCCCTATATATATTACTGATGTAAACCATATATATGTACTAAAATGAGTTTTAAGGAAAAGAAAGGAAATGAAAGTATCCACATTTAGTCCACATAATAATATTAAGTGTACATATATCCTCAGGGTAAAGTTATTGATTCAGGTCTTTATTTAGCTGTGAATGACGTCAGTGGATCATTGAAAACTGTTATAGCTCGCCTACTGGTGCCTCATGTAATATCAATCTAGCATCCTAACAGCTTACCTAATACAACTGTAGTCTGAGTCTTATCAGGACAACTTGTAAACTGTAATTTCCTGAGGTCTAATTTCGTTAAGCAAGTTGAGAAACTGAAGTACTGTTTACACTTTTGTCTGCATTTGATTAAATGTTACAAAATGTAATAACTGGAAGAATCTGCCACCAGTATGTGTATAGGCTGAAAAAAGGGTTACCTCAATATCAAATGACAAAACACATGTCACCAGTAATTGTGTAGGTTAGAAAATGGATACTTTAAGATCAAAAGACAAATATCTGTCACTAGAATTTGTATAGGATAGAAAAGGATTACTTCTTGATCAAAAGATAAAGATCTGTCACCAGTATATGTGTAGGTTAGAAAAGGGTTACCTGAAGATCAAAGGACAATGGATCTGTCACCAGTTTATGAGTAGGTTTGAAAAGGGTTACTTCTAGATCAAAAGATAAAGATCTGTCACCAGTATATGTGTAGGTTAGAAAAGGGTTACCTCAAGATCAAAGGACAAAGATCTGTCACTAGTTTATGAGTAGGTTTGAAAAGGGTTACTTCAAGATCAAAGGACAAAGATCTGTCACCAGTATTTGTATAGGTTAGAAAAGGGTAACCTCAAGATCAAAAGACAAAGATCTGTCACTACTATATGTGTAGGTTAGAATAGGGTTACTTCTTGATCAAAAGACAAAGATCTGTCACCAGTATTTGTATAGGTTAGAAAAGGGTTACCTGAAAATCAAAGGACAATGGATCTGTCACCAGTTTTATGAGTAGGTTTGAAAAGGGTTACTTCAAGATCAGAGGACAAAGATCTGTCACCAGTTTATGAGTAGGTTTGAAAAGGGTTACTGCAAGATCAAAGGACAATGGATCTGTCACCAGTTTATGTGTAGGTTAGAAAAGGGTTACTTCTTGATCAAAAGACAAAGATCTGTCACTACTATATGTGTAGGTTAGAATAGGGTTACTTCTTGATCAAAAGACAAAGATCTGTCACCAGTATTTGTATAGGTTAGAAAAGGGTTACCTCAAGATCAAAAGACAAATATCTGTCACTGGTATATGTGTAGGTAAGAAAAGGGTTACTTCAAGATCAAATGACAAAGATATGTCACCAGTATATGTGTAGGTTAGAAAAGGGTTACCGGAAGATCAAAGGACAATGGATCTGTCACCAGTTTATGAGTAGGTTTGAAAAGGGTTACTTCAAAGTTCAAGATCAAAAGACAATGGATCTGTCACCAGTTTATGAGTAGGTTTGAAAAGGGTTACCTCAAGATCAAAAGACAATGGATCTGTCACCAGTATATGTGTAGGTTTGAAAAGGGTTACTTCAAGATCAATGGACAAAGAATATGTCACCAATATTTGTGTAGGTTAGAAAAGGGTTACTTCAAGATCAAAGGACAAAGAATATGTCACCAGTATATGTGCAGTTCAGAATGAAGTTACTTCAAGATCGAAAGGAAAGGAAGAACATATTATTGTTTTAAAAAGTCCAATTCCTTTTAAATATATTTGTGTAGCTTTACTTTACCCTATATGAAACACACTGTTTGAATACAGAAATTCTGGCTAGGCTGGATGAGAAATAGAATCTATCAATCCTGCATAATGTAGACAGAGGGTTTAAACAAGGAATTCTCATCATTTCTTGCACAGATACTTTGATACACAGACAAGAGTTTTTCTATTGTAGAAAAGTATTTGATAATGATGTTGTTTCTAGATTTATGGTGTGGGGTGTCATTGAAAACATTATGGTGGGCCTTAGTATCAGGCCTTTGTTTTATTTAAAGTATTTGCATTCAGTTTTCTTTTGCAGGCATATATTCCACAAGTCATGTGTCGACCCCTGGCTGCTAGAACAGCGGAGCTGTCCGATGTGTAAACTTGATATACTGCGTGAATATGGAATGCAGGTTCATGTACGTATGAAGAATGATATTTTGCCAACATTTAGAAGTTAAATCTTGCAATTGTGGGAACCATCCAAATATCCATTATTGATCTCATGATCATAGTGATCACCTGATTTATAGCTGTCTCACAATGTAGAATATGATGTAACACATTAACCTGACTTTAGGGCCAATAATTGGTGAAAATAGTCAAATTCACATGATGGCCTTAAGGTTTGCTTAGTAACATCAGTGTGAGGGTGTAGATTGTATCTTCAGATTGTTTATCATGACTGAAGTGTTAATTTTGATTATGTAAATATTGTCTGCACTCTCGTTAATATCTTGGGTCTAATAAAGTACGTTTTATAGATGTTTTCCGTGTCCTTTACATAGAGATTAAAATGTAGGATACAACTCACATTGGACCCTAATGGTTTGTTTGTGTAAAGAATAAATTACACATCCTGCAGCAACCCCCTGTTTATAGTACTGCTGATAAAGCCATGTTTTCCCATACAGCATTTCCTTTATAGCTTTAAAAATTGTATTTGTTTTATATAGTTGACTGTAAACTAAACATGTCTGCTATGACATTATTTGATTAAGTGCATAAATATTATTTTAGTTGATTGTTTCCTGTCCTCTGTTATGATTTGCATTATACAATGTATGTTTGTACTGGATAAACCAGATGCACTCAGATACCTGTACAATATTTTATAACAATACACACATTATGTTATGCAATGATTCAACTGTGAACTTTGACGTGTTTACAGTTGAACAGCAGCCAGGAGAGTGTTCACGCAGAGGTGGACAGTGGAGCAATAGCATCGGCAATCGCTGATGATACAGAACATCTGCCGTCTTCTCCGGAAGATCATGTAGGAGCCGAGGGCATGAACATAGTCCTGATCAGTCATCCATCACTACAGTACCACGGTAGTGATTCGTTCTGTATCAAGGATGAAATGAGTACCGAGAGCACAGCATTAAATCCAATTCACTCTCTGAGCACGACAAAGGTGTCGCCGAACGTGCAATGTGTAAGGGCGGATATAGAAATAGACAGTGATGACCATAACAGTGATATGGATGGAGAATGTAACGAACTTCACTCCCTCATGACCGGTCTGCCGCCTGCGAAGGGCAGTAAACGAGACAGTCTGGAGTCATAACCACAGTGTCTCAGTCAAACCAAACGTATCTGTGGCAGAGCTGAAAACAAAATGTACTCCGTCGTTCTGTGTGACAATAATTGGTTTGATGGAGGTGTCGGACAAAGCACAGCCAATTAACAGAGTGTCATTGAATTTGATGACTGTCGACTGGATTCGAGACATAAAGTGCTACTACACTTCTGAAAAGACAAAATGATGTGCATTTGAAAAGCAAAAAGTTGACAGACAATGAATTATTTATCCGTACTTTTTTTTTTTTAACAGACAGCATTGGTATCAAATGAATTTGTGCTGAAAGAACCTGTCTTGAGAGATTACATTCTGAATGTCACCTCTCACGACAGGTTCTCTTGGAATCAATATAAACACTAGGGAAAGGTCTATTCTGTTATCTTATGATGTAGAAAGGCGGAGTACAGATAGTTGATGTAAGGGTATGTGTGCAATGTTAGAGATATTTCTGTTACAACAATTTCAAAAGTTTCAGAAAAATGTTCGGGGAAATATCACTAGATAAATAATTCACAACTTGTTGTTCGGTCAACTGTCTGACTGCATTGTAAACAATGAATTCAGCAACGGAAAGATGTGATAATATAGTGCTGTGTGTGTTCCCAACAAATCGTGGAAAAGTGCTGGCTGGCCGGCAAATTCACAATGTGGCGGAATGGGAAAATCTTTTCTCAACATTGTCTTTGTTATAGTTTTAAATGTGAAGTTTCAAAAATCTTTGTTGTTTAATATTTAAAAATTGATATGTATTATATTATTATTATTGTTTGAACATGCCAGTGAGATGATTTTAAATATTGTTATTTTGTTTAACTGTACAAAAAAAATTCTATGTAATGTATAATTATGTGAGTTTTTTTGTGCAGTGGAAATATGTATATTTTCTTGGTGTGGAAAACGAATCTTCCACATCAGAGAAGGATTTTAATCACAAACAGCTGTTTTTAGAGTACGAAAGAGTATGTTTGATGTGTTCATGCAAGTCACAGTAACAATGGAAAGGTACAGTAAACCACTGGTCAGTTTGAACAAACCCATTCACCCCTAAAGTCACATTTAAACCTTACCAGATGGAGAGCGAGGTAATTCATAGAAAAAATGTTGATATTATATTTAGATACACCAGTGAAAAACTAAAGACTGAGCAAGTCCAGTGTAGATATGTAGGTGTCAATGAGTTAAAATATAATGGTCAAGATATCGATTTTGAAATTATCAAGTTTCGTCATCATAAAAAAAACCAGAAGTTTGAACCATCTGAAGTGTGAATTGATCAGGTGTGTTGATGGGACGCTCCCTGTTTACAATTAGCTATAAAATAGGTTGTTGATCTCCTCAATCTCATGTAACTTACAATAGTAATGAAACAGCTGAGAGTTGTATATCCCGGTATCATCACCTGAATCTAGCGTTATCTGAACAAAAATTTGTTTTCTAATAGTCTGACCTTGATAGCAAGTCATTAAGCAATACAAATTAGGCCCAGAAACAGCACGCCATGTTCTTGGTTTAAAATTGAGATGGGCAGAACAGTGGCATAGATGATGCTGAAAACGAAAAGCAATCATTTTAATTCAGGAAATGTCCCCAGCAAGTCATCACCAAGGCTGGTACCATGTTGAATTATCAATACTTGAGAATGCTTCACACTAATTCTGATTGATATGCATAGTTCCAGTTGAGAGGTTGTATTTGAGCCAGCTTACATTGTTCACCATATCGTAAAATGAAAATGCTCTGATACTTTAAGTCTTTATTATGAAAATAGGTAATCGTAATGAAATGCTAACAGCATGATGTAACTGGAAGCGAAATGGACCATAGACACGTGCACATCATCTGTACATAGACAGGGCTAAAATCATAAAACAGGAGATTGGAACTAAACAGTTCTCCTTTCAACGTTCAATAGCCCTAGTTGATTCTGTGTCGATTGTTGTCTGTGACCATGCTATCTGAAATGTAGGGTAACATCAAGGAAATTAAGAAATTTGAAGACAAAATGCAGTTAGAATGGTTCAAGCTATCACTTTCTAGAAAATTGCTTTATTGTGAATAAAATAGCAATCTATGGGTTCCAACTGACCGGAGGTTTATTTTACAATTACTGTAGAATCGTTTATTTTCGTGGGGTTAAAATTTCGTTGATTTCATATACTAGCCTGTTTTAAGGACATTATATTTCGTTGATTTCTGATTTTCCCCTATCTATATCATACCAAATTAATGTTTTTGTGGAGATTTAATTTCGTGGATTTTTGTTATCCACGAAATAAACGAAATTTAATGTCCCACGAAAATTTATGATTTTACATTACTGTGAAGTGTCGTATTTCACCCCTCTTATTGTTTAACTTTTGGGTCCTCTATCAGTACAAATTACATGAAACCTAATACAGAATTTGCCCTGTTAATTAAAACTTTACTTTTGGCAATTAATTTGTACATTTTAAAACAATTTCAACCTCATATTGAGGTTATCCTACTTTTCATATTTCTGACCCTACCGGGTTGATCTTTTTCTTCTGTTGAAGGGCAAAAAAAGGAAAATAGGAAGGAGTATAAATTACCTGTTTTACAATAAAAGAATGGAAGTGCTTCAGTAAATGTCAGCTACTGTATACTAATCATACTCCTAGATATTCTTCGTCTTTATAAGTGTACAACAGAGTGTATCATTATGTATTCGTGTATTTAAAAGATCTATTATTAGTTACACTATAAATGTACTTACAACCCCCCTTGCTCATTTTGTAGAAAATTTATTGCAGCATTTTACGTTTTATTTATATACGAACAAACCAGTATGAATTGTTTTGAATAGTCATGTCAGTTAGAAAATACGTAGTTTGTTGAAGAGGTCACCAAAATTCCATGATCATCTGCATACCTCAAATTCAATCTCCTTATTTTTTAGAACACTTCTCTTCATTGGGTTTCAATTGATTGCAATTAATTCATATCAGAAATTATATTAAGAGGTAACCATCGTATGTTCCAATTTGTTTACTAAATACTTACAAGAAATGTATATTCATGATTGGCTATATACAAAAAACGGTACATATTTATCTTGAAATATAGATGATTTGCAATTGTATAATGAAACACTTACCACAGATTATTTTGAGTCATTTTCATATAAAAATAAATAAATTAAGTTGTGAAAATAAGATATCTCAAGCTCTTATGCCATCCCTGAAATCTTTTCACTTTGTCCATTTCAACACACATAGCTTCAAAACAATGAAACATGTTACGATAGGCAGCTGTAGAGGGAGGTAACTCATAGAAAAAATGTTGGTGTTATATTTAGATACACCAGTGAAAAACTTTTTAAGCATTTAGATTTAATCTGTTGTTTGAAAACATTATATTAATCTTTTTAGTTTTTAATCCTACAATTTAGTAGCATTTTAAGCATAATTTGTCATGGTAAAATCAATAAAGCACCATACACTGAAATTACCGGTATGAAGCAACCAGTTTCAATCTGTCATTTACAAATAATATATATATTAGAGAGAAAACACTATCATTCACAGTTATAAAGATAAATGAAGGCGGAAAGCTGTATAGATACATCTGCTGCACAGCCTTGTACAGGATAGATTTGAAAATTAATCATTTTATTAAAATATAATTTTGGTGACATTTTCAGTATTGTCTTTACCCTTATTTTTTTACCAATGCGAACATGATTTCTCTCAATTACCATCATTCAGGAAAGATTATGTTAGGCTTAACTATTTAGTCATAGTTGGTATTGAAACAAGGTATAAAATCCATTATTGTTTTCATTGAAGTTACATTTCTTCATTGTAAATTCAATAAATACAGTGTTAGATGATATGCTTGATATCAATAATTGAATTTTTCACCAGAACTAAAAAACAAAACATTTTGATGTTTACAAACAACCCAACTTAAGAAGACGTCAATTTGTTATGTCTGTGTATGAAATGATATAAATTCATTCAAATGTTTTTCATTTTAGAAGTGATTCATTACCTAGGGCTTTTTGGCAAGTGTTGGCCATGATGAACTCAGCAAAAAAAAATGAAATTACATTTTATAAACCTTACTTATTTAATTTGAGAGAACTCCAGATAATATTTGATTGTAAGTGATGAAATAGAAGTGGAGGTAGATTTTATAAATTTAAAATTTGATTTGACAAGAAAATATCAGTATAATAACAAAGGTTAACTGTTGTATGTAGCATACAGATTGATACAGATTGTCAGATTACGGTTATAAATTACTCTTCATTATTTGCGTCAATTTATTGACAGTCAGGTTTTTGTTTCAGGAAAATTTTCTGGATTGTTTAAAAATTGAGCGTGTCACCAATTTGTCGATACAGTTCAATTTTAGTTCCCAGTGGTCAGATAGACTAAGGTACTCATTTTGTTGGATAATGGTGCAAAAGATATTTGCTTGTTATTTTTTTATTGGCATATTTTTAAGCAGAAATTAAAATTGCTAAATAATTTGTTCGAGTTTTATAGTAAAAAAATCATGTAAATATATACTCGAGAAGTTATTACGTATTTACCATAATGTAACTGATGTTTCGTTGTTACAAGTTTTCTACATTAAGCATTAAAATGTTTTATCTGCATTTTCAAATCCAGATAGCTTGAACTGAAGGTTACTAAATTTGTTGGTACTGTAGTAATATGTCATATTATTTGACAAGAATGTTTTGGTATGAAATATATGATCTACTGGTATTACTATTTTGGAAATATACAAAACAGGTTACCAATATAATTGAAGACCAAGGATCCTATTACAAAGACACACGACTGTTTCACATTGTATCCGATAAACATGTCATAACTTGTTGTCTGTCTCTTATTTCATCTGAAAGTCATTGACTTTATATTGTCCGATGATTTCATGAATATTTTAATGTACTTCTTGTAAATTCCTGTATTTGAATTCATAAGTCATCACCACATTGACATGTTAAGTGATTGCCAGATTCTTGTTTTATCCAAGTGCTTGTGTATCTGTATGGGCCAGAGAATGGATGGCATGTTTGAGAGAAAGTACACCTGCAGGATGTTTTTTTTAATCATAAACAGCTTATCTAAAATAATGATATACAGGGTAGGAAAGAAAAAGGGAAGTAATTCTATTATGAGTTGTTCCCCTTGTTCAAACATTAAAATGCTATGCATGGAATTTGTTGCTAATGATTAGACATGATTGATTTGAGTTGCACATGTTTCCAGTGCAGTAGGACTTCCTTCATTTTTAACCCCAAGAGTAGCGAGAGAAAAAAATCATCTTGCCTCTTCTTTTCTTATTTTTCAGTCATATTGATTTTGTAAACTGGTCAACAAAGTTGTTTTGATTTATTAGTTTGATATTATATTTCTGCGATTTCTTTTTAACCTTGTTCTGTTCTGAGTGAAGTCTTATTCCTGTTGAAGATTGAAAAAGCATAATATGGAAAATGAGCTTGTTCTGATATTTGTGTGTTTGACTGTACAAAAATCTCTTTTTGTGGTACATACTCCTTAAATTATCAATCATTTGTTCATTTTAGCCTTCATTGGATTTCTCAGTTCCCAGCAAACAGTTGCAAAATCATTAAATTTTCATCGTATACCACCATTGTCTGAATTTCATAGATGTTTTGGGTCTGGATAATTCACAGGCACAAAGAAAAAGAATCACAAACAATGACAATGCTTGTTTCTTGCCCATTTTGAATTCTGAAACCATTTATCTGAACAATAGGTTTAGACATTGAAGACCATGTCATTGTTGTTTACATGTATTTGACCTGAAGATAGATAGGCCTAGAGTATAAGGATTGATGAATGCATTACCTCACCTGAATCTTATATACTGTATAATAATTTTGTGCTGTGTTATCAAATTACTGTCAAACATCTCTGCTCGTGTCGCAGAACTTAAATAGATTAATCACCACTGACCAGCTAGCTAGTTTCTAAAAGTATGTATCAAACCCACAATCTTATTTGTGGTACATTTTACCCTACTTCATAGATAATGATATGGAGACGACTTCAATCTATCTATGATATTCAATGGTAAAAGTATACACTGGCATTGATAAGGGAGAATATATCAGCTTAGTCATATCTTCCTTATACATGTTTAGTCTTAAAATGTCCAACCAGTGTGTTCATAATTGTAAAGTGCTAGATGATTTTCATTCAGGAAATGAATACCAATGATACGGTTCCCGGAAATGTAGGCAATATACAAGGAAAAGGATAATAAATGATGTAACACTGGAGTAACCGATACTGTAGAGTTGATTGTCCATCAAAATACTCTCTTTTAAGAGGTAAATGTAAGATGCATTATAATTTGTCATCATTATTTCTTTTTTGAGGCATAGCCAAATCATTTGTACATTGACTTACTCTTAATTTATGGTATAAAAGTTATGTAGTCCTGTATTTCAGTTTTATCTCCATATTTTGTTTACTTTCATTGAATACTTAAATAATTACTTTAAATGAAACTTAACTATTGTTCCCTAGATGATGAATTATGGACATATGTTGTAATCGCTAGTCATTAACAATGTTGGTGTCTTGTTCAAATGTATCTGGTACAAGTAAATAAGGATTAACTAAATATTCATGTTACACATCTGGTCACAAGATAATGAAACATTCTTCGACTTAACTTCAGTCCAACATTAATTGTGAAATTAGGTAATACTTATTTTCTTCATGAAACCAGTCAAAATTTACAAAAGCAGGTAAATTAGCTAACTAAATATTAGACAACTTTTAAATTTGTATTTCTAAACAATCTTCATAATCACTAGGTCTGTCTGTTTTTCTTGAGGTCAGATCTATCGTCAAAGAGGACTTGGTGACGTTTTCCTCTGTAATTTCAGTGTTACAAAATCTATATTTTTCAGATATTTTTTACATTACTATTACATGTAACAAGTTAATACAACTTAAATTCATCAAGCTAAGCTATGATTCCAGCAGTGTATAAATTCATTTCTTAGCTGTCAGAATCTTTATGGATTTGGAACCTAGCTAGACCTGCCTAATCTGAAGAAATATTACATTTGTCTAAATACATTTATAATGTACTTCCTCTTGTAATATAGTTCTGTTTTGTCGACTCCACATATTTTGTGTACCTTAACATTTGTTTTGAGCTGGTTTTCTTATGTTAACAAAACTTATGAGACTGAACAAGCTGAACTTTTAATATTGTTCATTGTTTTTTGATCATTCAAATTAAATTAAAAGTCCATCTACCATATTTCCTCATAGATCAAAATGTGTAGTACCGGTAGTTCTCAACAGAAATATGTATTGACCTTTAATATGTTTATAGCAGGTTATAGATATAAATGTATGTTTATAGCAGGTTATAGATATAAATGTAGCTTTATGGACAATTTGCTGTTGACACCATTGTTCAGGCTATGTTATTTTATAAAGATCAGCCTCTTTCCAACTGTTAATAGTTAGTTACATGACGTATGTTCTTGTATGTTCAGAGTGTTTCGGGTAATCCAGTTTCATACCATTGATGCTATTATGTATGGTACCAGTAAAATAGAAAGTGCTCTGACAGTCCTATCCAGTATGTTAGTATACTGTAACTGGTAATATTCATTGGTATTTAAGAATGTTACCTGTTTAGCATGTGTATACATGTTACACACAGATATATGTGTATACATGCTGTGTATACATGTTACACACATAGATATATGTGTATACATGTTACACACTAGCTATGTGAATACATGTTACACATGTAGAAATATGTTTATACATGTTGCACACATATTTTCCAGTTCCAGATTGTATAGAGTACTTGTTATACAATATCATTGTCGGAACCAAATTTAACCAGTATAGACAGAGAGGCTTGTTTAGACAGTTTGTATACATAAACATGTTAGTTGATATAAATGGGTATATATCAGTATAAAGATGTATGTTTTAAGCAGGTTATATGCAAGAGTAAATGTATACAGCCATTTTAAAATATATAGCAGTGTGTATTATATATACAAATGTTATATGGAATATATATTTACATGTGTGTTGCCTTCTTCTGAGTGCACTGTTTCATGGTATTGTTGAGGAATGTAATGGTGTCTGAGCCGAACATTTGACGCTATTATCCAGAGACAACACAATGTAACCAAAGTGTCCCCAACAGGAAGAAATGATGTTCTTAGTTAAGTACATGACTTAAAACTACCAAAGATTAATAAAACACAGCAGCCATGTTGTCGTTGACTGATGAAAGTGCCTCTAGTGGCAAAATGTAATCAAGTGTAGGTGTATCAGAAGTAATGTACTGTCTCGGAGTCAAATCTGTAGGTTTTGAGGAGCACAGAAGCAGTCTGATTGTGCTTAAGTCCTAGTGTTAGCTTGATCCTCAACTGTGTGGATGTTCCTGTTTTTAAGTATTACCAGCCTTGCCAAAAAGTTGTACCTTTTCCAGTTCTGCGATAGCACGCTTTCATTTATCCTGCATCTGTTTCATCCTGATTTACTTAAAATGTTGCATAGTTTTCTTATATTTTTTTAGCAATTTAAATTGATGACATATACACCTACATATTTATCATGTGATCTGGCTGTTAGTTTTTCATATTAACCCTTCAATAAGCCCAGGGAACATACTTATAATCTCTGATCTAAATAAGCAGATTAGCTCATAACAGGGCACAGGGCAATGAAATAGCATTAGTTTGCACCTGTAATGGACTGCCATAGATATGGGCGGGCTTATTACCAGGCAAGGGCTTCTTGACAGATAAATATGAATAACAGTCATCATTTCCTGTATGTAACGTGTATAATGACACCCATTGGATCATCACAAGTTACAATGAGATGACATTATAAAATTTGTAGTTAACAGCAAAAATGAAATGTTATGTTTTTTTGGTGTTTTAAACTTATAGGAATCTCAAACCTGTTCCCTTGAAACTGGCTGAAGCTTGATTCATATAAACCATGTGGAATGAGAACTTGGTTGAAATCCTGTATATACACAGAGCTTTGAAACCAATCCATGATACAATTATCATATTTTACCTTTGATAAGATACTGTGACCTTTTAACAGAGGTAAAAATAAAAGGATACCAGGTTTCTTCCCTTATTAACGACATGAGTTTAAATCCATTTTTTTTTAATCTTTGCAAATAAGGATGCTCTTAATTCCTATCATTGGTAAAATATGGTATGTGATCTGTCACATAATTTATAACTTTTACATTAGAAATATTGACGAGAAGAATACCAGGTGTGCTATATGTAACCTTGATATCGTGTGGGTGCTTTGATGTCTGACCTCTCATTTGTTGCCTGTTGTTCTGTATTTCTCATTTGATGTAAATACCCATGTCATGCATTGTTATATGAAGTACTGGCCTGTTAGTTGTGGCGTATGATATGAATGCGCTTAATAAATATTGAAAGTGATCCCAGAACTTCTGTGTCTTTTGTATATGGAAGATTGTTGTTTGGAAAGTGGAGACTACTTGATTATCTACCTTAAGAAAAAGCTATTCTCTGGCATTTTTCAGTTGCTAATACTGAGCATAGACTTTTTATTATGGTAAGTGGACACTACATGGTTATCTCCCTTTACTAAAATGCTACCCACACATTTGACTGTCATGAGGACTATTTGCTGACATGTTACTGTATACTGAATGAGCATCATGGAAAGTGGACACTACGTGGTTATCTCCCTTTACTAAAATGCTACCCACACATTTGACTGTCATGAGGACTATTTGCTGACATGTTACTGTATACTAAATGAGCATCATGGAAAGTGGACACTACATGGTTATCTCCCTCTACTAAAATGCTACCCACACATTTGACTGTCATGAGGACTACTTGCTGACATGTTACTGTATACTGAATGAGCATCATGGCAAGTGGACACTTCTTTGTTATCTTCCTCTTTCAAAAGGCTATTGGGAAAATCTTGCGTACAGGTCTCATTTTCCTCCGACATCATCTCATCAGCAGTTACAGAAAACTCAATAGAACTGATCGAAAATTGATGCAAGTAGGAGATAAATTCTAGGAGAAAGCATGCTTAGCGACCTATCAGTGACAGAAAATCTTGTGTTAGCAGCAACTAAGAAAACCACTCCAAACAAATCTCCTGGTCCGGATAACATCCATCCAAATTTTATCTCAAAAACAATAGAATCATCAAAAGAACCTCTGACCATCATTTTCAACGGGTCCATCCATAGGAAGGAACCAAACCAGATTTGTGGAAACAGGCTTATGTCTCAACAATATTTAAGAAAGACTCTAAAAGTGACTTGGGGAAGCAACAGACCTTTCAGTTTGACGTGGATTCCTTGTAAGATTCTACAACAATAATCAGAGACGCTATCTTTAAAACACATGGACGAGAACTATCTTAAATTGGTCCATCCAAGAAGGAACCCTGCCAGATTCGCAGAAGCAGGCTCATATCACTTATATTTAGGAAAGACTCTAAAAGTGACTCAGGAAACTACAGACCTATCAGTTTGACGTCGGTTCCCTGTAAGAGCTAGATTCCTTAAAACACATGGTTTCAGAAGTCGCCGCTTCTACTAGAGGTTATCGAAGACTTGAGACAGAAGAAGAAGAAGAGAAAAAAACCAGAACAAAAACAATAGGTCTTTTCACCTGTTAGTGAAAAGCCCTAATAAACAACAAAATGGAGTGTAATTTTAAGCTTGATACAATATAAATAGTTTTGATCCCAGCGCAGCTGGCAGGATATTCTGCTGGTAACGTATCCACTTTGTAGGACTGACACTGGATATAGCTAGTACCGAAGCGGGCATGGACACTGGAAGCAGTCAAGTCACGGGATGTTTTCCGATTGTTCTGGCATTTTTTTGTAGTGTAGAGACAAATAAAGGAGCACACCAGTTATTGTATGTGATGCAGATGCTTTGTAAACTATTTCATGCGATCTTAAGATATTGGTAAAAAATGACTACAAAGTATCGGTACAAAATAATGTACAGAGAAAGAAGAAGAGATAACTATTAAAGATCGTGGTCGTGACATATACGATGATGAAACGGACGGCATTGGCATATGTAGATGAGACCGGGATAAACATTTAATGTTCATATGTCTAAATATGGTCATTACGATGTAATTGACTTAAATGTGTTTTCGTCTGTGTACGGCGAATAGATGTTGATGCATTTTCAAGTGTACGGCAACTAGCATGTTCACATTACGGCGAATAGCTATACTAACATAGCCATGTTTAGAGCGAGCATTTGTACTAGCTATATGTGTTATGTTGTTATACCATTGGAGTAACATAACAATGAAGTTGCTCTGTAACAATTTTAAATGATATCGTAAGTGAAGGGGCAGTAAAGAATGTCGAAAGTCTAATGAATGTCGAGTAAATGATGATAAGGATTACCCATTTTTCACATGCTATAACACAACTTAAGCTGTGACCTTGACAATGGTGATGGAGTGTTGGAAATTTAGCTGTGACCTTGACAATGGGGGTGGAGAGTTGGAACTTAAGATGTGACCTTGACAATAGGGTGGAGAGTTGGAACTTAGGCATAAGGTGACACACTCTTTCCCTGTCACAACGTTAATATACAAGAAATTTTAATGATGATGTAGAGAAATTCTGCACTCATACCTAGATTTGCAAAGAAATAAACGATAGTTAAGTTGATATATCCTCAATTTAAATTGTAAAGGCAATACAGACGTCTGAAAGTGTAAAATGTATACACCTTTAACAGGCAATGTGAAAAGTCTGTTCATTCCTACTCAAGATTTATAAGCCTGTTATAACTTTATTTTCATTAACTTTTAATAAGCACTTTTAAATTATGGTCTGAAACTTTGTTTTATGATTATTACTTTAAAAAATGCAACCCTAATATTTTGAGGACTGAAAAACAGACGCAACACTTTTTTGTTAGGCTTATAATTTTTTTGTCTACATCACAGGTAGACTAGTGGTTATCACACTGACTTACCTGTACAGCTGTGTTGAGTGCATTGCTGTTTATTGTTATCTTTGGTGCTATACAACTTACGTACGATAAGGTTCATGCAATTTACACTGTAGGAGATTTACGGTAATCGGGGGACGTTAGTTTCACTTTAGCTTTAACAAAATATATCAAATTTACTTGAATACTGTATACCATATGAACTATCCGCCGTGCACCAGTTATTTTGAAAATTCCTTTTTGCCGTAAATTGTATTTCTATTCGCCATACACCTCACCAAAATTAGTTATGCCAATATCTGAAGAAAGAAGCATAATATATAGTGACTCCATGTATTTTCATGACTACATAACGATAAGTAATCATCGTAGCATATAAATGTATATAATCCACTGGCAAATGTTATGTCAAGACAATATTTTCTGTTGCGAATGAAGATTTAGCGGTACTAGGCAGACTGTTTTTGAAAATAATTTGCAACTACACCAAAAAAGTGTCATGCCTCCTGTTTCAGATATGAATAACGTCTATGCTTGACTGTCGTGCTTCTTTATTTGTCTCTACACTACCAGAAAAAACAAGAAATATCCGAAAACTTCACGTGATTGGACTACACCCAGCTTCCGTGCCCGGTTCGGTACTAGCTATATCCGGTGTCAGTCCTACAAGTGGTATCAAGTGAGAAGACTTCTCACTTCATCAAGAGTCATCCTCGATATCCAGGGGTGACGCTCACTTTCGCTTTTTACAACCCTGGAATATGTCATAGCAAAATTGAAGGCACAAAGATAGCTGTTTAATTGGTCTCAGGTAAAAAAAAAAAATAGGCTGATACCTGTCCTTTGAAGATTACAAAGGAGAGACGTCCGACTTCAAAGCCTGTCATTTTTTACCGTAACGTGACCGCGAGATTCTTTTGATGTACAGTAAAGGATCGAACTAGTCTTCTTGTCTCCTTCAATTTTGCTATGACATATTCCAGGGGTGCAGAGGGCGAAATTGAGTGTTACCCCTGGATTATCGAGGATGTCAAGAGTACATTCAGACGTCTCTACAAGCTCTTGAGCGCTAGTCGCAGGGTCGCGAACGGTAAAAATGACTGGCTTTGAAGTCGGGTGTCGCTCCCCTGTATCTTCAAAGGACATTACGTATCAGCCTAGCGATTGGTCAGAATTTTTTTTATCAAATAGCTGTCTTCGGGTCTTCCATTTTGCTATGACATATTCCAGAGGTGCAGAGAGTGTAAGTGAGTCTAATTCCTGCATTATCGAGGATGATAAGGTCAAGTGAGAGGAGGACATTTAGACGTCTCCACAAGCTCTTGAGCTTTCTATTGACTGTCAGTGGCGGATCCAGAAGGGTTTTTTGGGCTTCAGGAACCCCCCCC
>NW_018407853.1:752894-777520 GCF_002113885.1 Mizuhopecten yessoensis
CCCCCCAGATAGGTCTCTGGATCCGCCACTGACTGTTGACGTTCAACAACAACAACAATAATACGTCTCTGCTTTACATTTGATATTTCATGCTTTTGCTTTTTGCCGGTTGACTGGTAAACCACCATCCGAAGATTATCACCAGGTGCGCGAAAGGGAAATAAGAAAACTTTTATCGAAAGCATAGGAAAGTGTGAATATATAGGGAAGGAAGACAAGAAGGAGAGAAGAAAAGATGAAAGTAAAAAGGAAAGACATATGTTCCATATTCATTATCAATGACTTCTTCATCATTCCTTCTGATTAATATTGCCTATATATCATATTAATGACATATCTTCATCTTCATCTTGAAACCTTCCTCCGTCAATATTGACGATTGTACGGATTTGTGGTCTTGTGTTGTAGTGCATTGTTGTGTATAATGGTGTTTTTTTGCGTTCAGTGTTTTTTATATTCTTTTTTTTTTTTATATAATATCACCGTCCAAAGACGTATATTAATATTTATATAACATTTATATTGTTGTAATATGTGCGTCTCTTTTCTGTCTAATTGACATTGTCTTTAAATCTGCACAACGACGTTTATTTGCGTCTAATATCTCTACACGGAGTCGTCGTTCCTTGTAAGTGAGTGTAAGGAACGACAACTCTTGATTGCTGCGGAGACCTCGTGCAGAAAAAGCAGACAAGGATGTGAGAAGGTAGGCCTTATGTGAAACAATCTGGTTTATTTATCACGACCGATTAACTGTGCTTTATTTCAGCATTTTGATGGACGTAGTTGTTAAGAAGTATTGGAAAATGTTGCAACGAGAAATGGACATCGTCACAAAGCATGTTATAAATCGTTCTCGAAATCGTCTGTTCTGTCTGCAAATCGCTAAGTGGCACAGGTTGACAGGGTCTTGTTGTCTTCTTCTTCTTCCGGTTCAGTGCAACGCCAATATCAAGTAATTTCGCACTCTGTGTGAAGGGGTGAGCGTCTATGCTACAGTGCAGGCGCGTAACTACCATGTAAGCCAATAAGCCCGGGCTTGCACATGATTTTGAAAAGTATAGGTTTTCATGACATTTTTTTTTCTTGCTGATACTATACAGTGGAGTTTAAGTTTTGAATATATAGTATACTTATGCAATTCCTCACATATGATACAGTGTTAATAGTTAGTACAAAAATGTATGAAGTTTAGAAATGTCCATTACATTGATGGACAGTTCCAGGCGGAACTAAACTGCTCGCTTGAGTAAATTGAGAAACTCACGCCTGGCGCAAACGACTCCGAGTATGGCACAGTGGACACAGACAATCAATGTGGGTTTTTTTTATGAAAATATCAATTTGGGGCACGTTCGGCCCCTTTTGCCGGGGCACATTCGGCCACCCCGAATGCAACTGTTATTGTGCCAAGTGACGTCACTATTGATAACGTCACCCAATTGACCACAAAAATAATATTTTTACGTCGCAAAAATTAAGTATTTTTTTCTTTGTATTCACTGATTTGTTCTGGACTTATTTTCCAACAGAATTGAATGAAATTCCATACACTTATTAGTAAATTGTCTTCTCTATCCTTCATGCCATACTTGCCCTGGTAGGGGCCGGATTTACCTCAGGGCGGGGCTCGTCCGGCCCCCAACTCTCTCGACCTAAAAAGTCCAATAATTCCCAAAATATGGTCTTGTTTACGATTTGGTTATTAGTTTATGAAAGACAATACATTTCTTTTCTAAATGACATATATAAATATGCATTTCAACAGTATAGTACATGCCTTCCATAACGTCTTGAAAAAAGAAAAGGGGCCGTGTTTGCCCCGGTCCCCCCTACACATGTATTATACATGTGTAGGGGAGACCGGGGCAAGTCCGGCCCCTTTTTTAAAACTATATTATAAATTACAACATATCATTATCTCAGACATCAGGACGTGGGAAATGGCTCCTGAGACGTTCTAGAAAACAAAATTTTCATGGGGGAGACCCCCCAGACCCCCCTTACGGGAGGGGGAAGACCCACTCCCGTACCCTCCCCCTGCTCGCGCTTCGAGGGGGGGGTGGCTGCCTTCGGCAACCCCATGTCGGGGCTAACACATGGTAAAGGGGCTAGCTACGCGCCTGCAGTGCACGCTAATATGGATAAAATGTTAAAAACACTAGAGTTGTCTACTGTTCGGATGCCCTGGACAGCTGGGTCATAAATTTTTGTTACTTTCATCCATTTCTTCAAATTTTGTAGTTATATTGCGAAGAAAATAAAATTTGCCGCCACAAAAAAATAAATAGGTTGTCAGTATTTTAAGGATTTTATATGGAAATTTATGTAAAAAGGAGTGAATTTTGAATGAAAGACACATTTTTTTGGCAAAATATAAAAATAATTGGATGTAAGAGTTATCTTTCTTGAAAAACTTCACAGTAGTGAAATAGGTAGCCGGTTTCCTGACGTACAGGAAAATGAACATATGTGACTCATTGATAAAAAACAACTGAATTAATGCCTGGATTAAAATACTATAATATTGAGAGAACACACTGTTCTGTCAATAATAAACATACCATATATATTCATCAGTTTAAGATTAAACAATGGACAAAACATAAACATAATGACTCATTACACAGTAATTATAGTACAATGCATTTCTGTATTCCAAATTCTGTCAAGAATAACAACTCTTTGGTAATATAATTATCAACAATGTTTTCTACTTATTTTTCCTGTATTTTTGGCACTTTGTAAAACAAAATAGTCTGAGAATCATTGAAACAAGCCTACAAATATTTAACTATGTATATAATAAATTGAAAAAATGAATATCTACTTCTGATTGATAACAAATTGAAAAATATGCTTAGCATGTGAGTAACATCATATTGTGAAACCAATAATTATTTTATTTCATATACATGTATTCAAAAATTTGTGTGATATGTTTCAACAAACATAAAAAAGAAGATATCTAATTATGTACATGTACTTTCCAAGTGTACTTAACACAAATAAAAGTGAGCAACCGTGATATTGATTTTAAAAGTGAGCAACCGTGATATTGATTTTAAAGAGGATGCATTGGTCCAACAAGTCCAGTAATACAAATATGTTATTGGAATTATCATGAAAACCTTTTTAATCTAATAAATTCTTTTGTTTCACATTTTTTTTGTTTTCTCTCCAAAAACAAGCTTGAGCCCATCTTCACCGTTTCTATTGTATATACACATAAAAGCTCGGTAACCAAAATTATTCGCAAGTTATTTACGGAGTTATGGCCCTTTGTAGAATTGTCGAAACAGTTTCCGTGCACTACAGGTATAATATATTATTTTTAGGAACTAATAGATCTTTGGTTAACCTTGAAATGAATGGGGAACAACAGGGATTTCTTGCATATTTTTGGATACAGCAACGAAAACCGTTCAAAATATGGTGCAAATCCGTAGCAAGCCAGTAGAATCAATTCCATTTCTATGGATAATCGTAAAACAAGCTCATTATTTGTCAAATTATTGTTTACACTTTAACAGGGGGAGCGGTGTTCCACAGCTACAGCATGACCTGTCCCAGAATAGCTGCCAAAGATTTATTCTCTGTGTTTGTTGGACATATCTCGCATGAGGTCACCAAGGTAACAACTGAACATAGAGTATTTTTGCCCTTTTTATTGACTGAAATTTGTTTGAATATAACTATATAGAGAACTTAACTTGATCAGTCACCTGCGACCAGGTAACTTAATTGGTTCGAGAGTCCATCTTGAGTTCAGAAGGTCTCTTGTTTCAAGTACCGAGTGTACAGTTGGCAAGGGGATACTGAATCTCGGTTTAAAATAATGTTGTCAATATGGGCGAAGACTTAAAAATAGGAGGCAGAAATGTAACATTTAATGTAAGCTACTACTAGGCATTATTTTTGCATTTGGAAGTGTTTATATATGGACATTTTTATAGAAAATTCTTGATGCAGTGTGTGTTGTGTTTTAATTCAGACTGACTTGGTGGAATTGTTCAGTGGATGTGGCAGAGTTGAAGATCTCTTTGTTGTGGAGAATGGTCGAGCTGGAAGCTACAACTATGGGTATTGTATGGATAGTAGTATACTTCATCTATATAACAGTATGTCCTATTGGATTATGTTGATCACTTGACTCCTTAATTAGTCCCCCAACCTGGGGGGGAGGGGGGGGGGGGGACTATAGGTTTGCCGTCAGTCCAAGAAGTTTGTCCATGACATATCTTCTATACTATTTCACCTAGAGTAACCAGATTTGGTGTACAAGGACATGTTGGGATGGCAGTGCAAGAATTAGGTCACAGTGACCTTTGACTTGACCTTTGAACTTTACTTTTGAAAATGTTTGTCTGGGGCATATCTTCTATACTTTTTCACCTGGAGTAACCATACTTGGTGTACAAGGACATATTGGGATGACAGAGTGCAAGAAGTAGGTTACTATATCCTCACTGTCATCTATGCTTCCTGACTGTTCGTTAAATATAGAAATCATTACTGGTGGGGGACTATGCATTTCCTTGCAATACTCTGCCTTGTTAAAATAAGATTTATTTAGTGGTTTTTTTTGTTTGTTAGGTTTGTTCGATTCAAGAAGATGGAGAGTGCTGTTAAAGCAGTGAAAGATCTGCACCGCTGGCCGCTCCGGGGAAGCAAACTTGTCGTCGACTTAGCAAAGGATACATTTAAAAGGATTCAGGAAGGTTGGTGATATAGCATGTGATAGAACACCCTCTATGTGCAGTCTCGGGATAGAAATACGATATAGACCTAGAGTTGTCTAGCTGATATATGGAAGTTTGGAAGATAGATTTGAGATGATGTGTCAATGTAGCAATCATGATATATAAACGTTTATGTGACCTGACGATGATTTATATTTTTATTTTTACAGCCAATATCTTAACAACTCTCATTATTTTTATGTTGGCTTACACTATGTAATTTTTTTTATAGGAAACTTAAATGTGGAAGACTTGTTCGGGGAAAGCAAGGAAGAAACGGCCTCAAGCAAAGGTATCAGCAATCCAGTCACTGCCATGTCAGGGGTCAAATCAGGGGTCAAGGACATCATGTATGTGAGCAGAGTAAGGGAGACATGTGTCTCACTGGATATGGATGCAAGACTGAGGATGTCGGGTTCACCCGACTCAGGTAAGCTTTAGTTTAAGATAGATTCTTTAGTGCTAACTCTAAAAACAAACAGATTTAATTGTTTTCGTTTCATATTCATTGTTTTCTTGAAATGAATGTAAATTTTCATGATTGAATTTTGATGTTAGCCAGGTGTTTAAGAAATATTATCTGCTTGATGGTAGCCAAGTTTTAACATTGTTTGTCAGTTTAATGTTATCTAGGTGTCAAATAATCCCTGTTTGGCACCTGATCAAGCTGACAATATGGCCAAAATACCATTATTGGTCTTTTTAATGAAAAGAATGACAACAGACTTTAGGCCACAACAAAAGTCCACATGGCCCTTTGTTATTAATCGGTCTAGGTTTTATATATGTCTTGTGACATGATCTTATCATGCCAGTACTAATTGATATAATGTATCCTTGCTACTTGGTTTTGACCTCAGAGACGAGGACGTTGAGCTCTCTGGATGTGGACTGTCTGATGGAGGACATCAGTAAGGCTGAACGGGGTCGAGTTTCAACACTGCCTGGAACTCTGCCGGACAAAGCCAGCATTGAGAATGTTAAAGAGAAACTCATGCTAGGGTAAGTATGATACGCGGGTTATGTAATTGTTTTGACAAAACATGTATAGTCATTAGTCCAGCCTCATTAATCTGCTCCTTACACTATCCAGTATGACAGTGTTTCAGCATACATATAGGTGTTTTTGCTATGAAATATTGTCCTGATATACCAGTATTATTGGAGTGATCTAGCCACCTAACAATCCATACCCTTCAGCTGGGAACAAGCTGGTTGAATTAATCAAGATTCATCATATTCTTAACACTTGTAAGGCTGTTATCTTTGTTTGGCCCAATTATTTTTTGAATTTCCATTCCACTGCAAAAAACTGCAACTATGTACAAGAACTTCATTTGGCGGGCATGACTATAGCTTTGATAAATAATTTCGGAAAGGAAAACATACCTTGCGAGACTTTTATGAAAAATAGATAAAAGATAATGAACAACAACATTCTTTTGTAAATAAAAAAAATTGAAAAGGAGGACAACTGTTTGTGGAAAATACAGTGGGACTAAACCAGGATTTAAAACCTGAACTTCAGATTGTTAAACCGTCGCTCTAACCAATCGAGCTACCTGAGCAACGGAAGTGGCTTGGCCCATATGTGCTACAGTTATCGCCAAATATGAAATTAAGGGGAAGTTACTGAATATACAAAAAATTAAACCTTCCATACCTTAGCACGATGTACCTTGACCACTAGGCCTGTTATCTGTGAAAAAATGATCCCTAAAAATAAGACCATTGTATCAAATCCGCAGGAATTAACAGACCTCAAAAATGTTTAAAATTGAAGACCTTTTTACAGTGACTTATTTTCAAAACTATACCATTTTTTACCTGCTTATTGATTAAAGATATAAGTTGGAACTTTTTATTGTGCTGCATTGTACAGCTGCCACAGATGAAATTGTTTTAAAAGCCCTAAGAGCACATTAACCATTGTTTCTAGTAGAAATCCTATCTGTCCTTAATAAATGTGCTTTATTACAACGCAGAACTGGAGAAGACCTGGCATTGGGGCGAGAGAAAGTAAAAGACTTTGTTTCAGCATTACATGATGTGATGGGAACTGTTAACGCTTTTTTGAAAGATCACCAAATTGAGTTAGAAGAGGAGGAAGATAAATGTACCATGAACAGTGATTCAGTCACATTAAAAGACGAAGACAGTCTGTTGCGAGAAAATCAATATGATGAAGACAAATTTTCAGACATTTCACCGAGAACTGTTGCGACAAAGGATCTTGGTTTGATGAGTTCACTGTTCCTGAAGGACATACAAGAGCCAGTGGCCACAGACAGCAGCATGTCCTCAGACGACGGTGATACAGGTGTGTTAGGTGGGGACTCTGGCGTAGAGACTGATCATATTCCAAAATCTTCCAAGGGAGGGACAGCATTCATTCAGCCTGAAATTAGCCCAACATTAGATCTGCAGCCTGAAGTTATGTCTGAGCCTAAGAAACCAGACCTAATGTCCTCCCCTGTTGTACAGAGCTTCTTAGCCAGAGGTGAGTTATGCACATAGTTCAAACTCCATAGTCCTGGCTAATAGATGCCAAATTTCAAAATTTAGTGTTTCAAAATGGGCTAGGGATACTATTGGGCAGTAAGTGTCAACCTGAATGATATTTTGAGTTTATTTTGTTAGAGGTATTTCATAGATATCTTATATTAAAGTTCCAGTGTTACCATTTAATAATATAATGATATATAACATTTGATATAGCACCCTATCTAGATAACTTAAGCCACTCCAAAGTGCTTTACAGTACATAGATACACAGTTAATACAATTAGCATATACATTAATCAATACAATTTTGAGGAATTTGCAGGATTTGCCATATCCGGCGCTAAATACTATTCCTATGCCACCTGGCTAATATCTCCCTATGTGTGTATGCCTGCGTGTGGGCTGGAGATGTGATGTGTTCTGTTTGCAGTGGGACCGTGCTTCAAACGGCATCATTTATAGTACCACATCACTTGAATGCTACAGCACAGATACCGCAACATCCACCCCAAACCATTTTATACTCCACCCCGGTTGTTGGAGTTGTATAGGCAGGAGTAAAACACTTTCTCTGAATACCCATGCGTATGACGACTTCGGGGATCGAACCCTGGCTGCCTGCGTGGAAGGCCGAAGTTTTAACCACTCGACCAATCCGCCCATAACATTTGACATAGATTATTGGCCATATTCAATATAATTTTGTCTGTATGGATAGAACATTTTTAACTTTTAAATGTTCATGTTGAAAATTTGTTTATAGCTTCCCTAGGGAGGGGAAGAGGATATGGGCGTGGCAGTCCACCATTGAATGGCTATGGGAGGGGCATGGCCACCTTCCATGGCTATGGAAGAGGTAGGTGATCTGAAAAGGATGGGAAATTTATTTGAAATGAAACTTGCCATTAAAATTGTGTTATTTCATAACTACCTTTGTACATGTACCTACTTTTTTCTGAAGTTGATCACTTTTCTCAATTTATGTTCTTCCATACTAATCTACTCAATTTATGTTCTTCCATACTAATCTAACTACTTTAGATGGATGTATTAATGTTTATGGGGAAATGAGAGGCAGGCGAAGACGTTTACATGACTATTGCACTAATTGTAACATTATATTTTACATCCTGATATTTTACTAGGGATACTGATGAAGACAGTTTACTTTTTATGTGCCCACCATAAGTGGAGCATACTATGTTGTTATGCTGTCTGTCTGTTTGTTGGTTGTTTATGTAACCTTGTGACCACCTAAAGTCACAGTTTTCTACTGATTTGGTGTGTGTAATAAGTGATATGTATATGCGCATATCATAATACATGTTATATTTTACACAGCTACATATATATTTTGCCCTTTCTTGTTCCTGTGGCACATTTGAACCTTATAAAACCCAAAAATGCCCTTTATTAAAAAAAAGTAATTCTTTGAAACTCTTTTGTTGAGTGCTATTGTTGAAAGCTTGCAATTTGCATATCATTATCATTTACAGCATCATGTAATCGCTAGTGACATGTTTTTTCCTCACACGAACGTTTTACAGGCATCCTATATCCTCGGCTTTGTGGTGCTCTAAAACTGCTCTTAATCACAGAATGTTAATATTCCAACCAATAGAGGATAAAATTTCTCAATAACTCTACAATGAAGAAAGAGACATGTCGACCCTCAGATTAAGAGTCAAACATTTAACCCTGAACATACTAGTGTTAAATAGAATAATCCAATGTAAGGACATATAGCACTCCTGAGGAAAACAGTTACAGATTACCAATGGATACTGTAGAAGTGGAAATTGTCACGTGTTGGAATGCTTGTGTTGTGACGCTTTAACGACTGATCACAGTGTGGACATACTAGCATTAGCAATGGTTCTAAAATCTGTATGTTAAATATATATAATTCTACAAAAAAATATTCCTATTTAGATATTTTTGTGCTAATAAATTACTAAAAGTGAAAAACATGAGCATTTCCACACTAAAAGTTTCCACTTCAGAAGTAGGTAGAAAAGTACAGGAGGGAACTGTGGAAAGCGTTCAGCATGTTAAGTAACTGTAGCTGGTGATTAGTGCGGTTTAGTGTAAATTTTGTATGTTTTACAGGTGTTGGCCAAACCTTTTAAAGGAAAGCCAAGGAAGCTGTGTGGTTATGGATGTATGAATGGAAGCTCTGATGAAATCCTGGTGAGAGGTTGCCAACAACAGTAGGATACAACTCCCTATGGCTGTGTAACACCCCTGTCTGAAATCTGAAAGGTTTTACCCATTTAGCTGATAAATCTGTATACAGTTTTCTGATATCTGAATCAGACAAACATGTTAACCTTATACCTTTTGGCTACTGAGTCAATGTTTGTGTACAATTGTCTGACATGTAAATAAGCAGAAAATGGTACATGTACTGTATACTAAACAATCTTGCCTGCAATATTTTACCCAAGTGTGCATTCTGTCAAAGTATATCTGAAACAAACTAACTGATCATCAGGTGTTTCTTTGCTGTAGGTCAGTGTTTGTTAGATATTACAAGTTCATCAGAATGTTAGAATGTATTACTTAAGAAAAGTTGTAACATTGTTGGTCAGATTAGGGTTGCTCCCTTTCACATTTATTCCATTTAAAAACAATTGTTATAAATGTTTTTGCCCAGTTACTGTGAAGGTGAACCAGTCACATAAACACACACACAAAATCAGAATAAAGGAAAAATATGGATTGATGAAAAAAACATCTTTCCACAGTTGTCGGTCAGACTCTGATAGCTCCCATTTTTTCCAATCTTATTTTGTTGAAATCATAAATATTGAAAACGTAATTAGTAAATAATCATGTCTTGTGATAAAACGGGTTAACAAGTTTGGATTTTATACACTGTTGCGATTTTTTTGAATTTGAATCAAATCATATACATTTATAGGGCTGGGAAGATTGATATATGTTGTAATTATAACTATCAGTATACTGTACACACAATATCAGATACTATGGAATTCCTAAAAATATTCTGATAAAAACCTTCTCACAACATTAATATTCCAATGATAAACTTAAACTGAGAAAGAAGTTTTACTAAGGATGACAAAATTGAACAAACGCTTGGATTTCGTGGAATTGATTCCTGGAACACTTATTGTAAGAATGGTATTTTGATAATATATCATACACTTAGCTGAACTTATCAACAAGTCTACAGTGTCCGGGCCCAAATGTTCACCTATTTTTACTATTTAATCAGTCTCTACAGTATTTTTAATAGTCTTAAGGATGTATAATTCAGTGTTATTATTATGACCCAATATATATATTCTACATGTACTTTTATACATACTGTCTGTGCTACTAAAATAGTTTTAACATCTTTAACAAAGATAGAGGGGTAAGCTGGAATCAGCTTGTTTGTCTGTCTCTCCATCTGTCTAGCTATCTGGCTGTAAATAAAAGTTTGTTGAATAAATCCTCCATTTTCACCGATAGTCAGCGATATTGTAACCTGGGTATTTTGTTTGTATTCACAGGTTTGTAGAATGTTTCTTTGACATTTTTTTTTTTAAATGGTCGAGCTGGGGATATTAGTACGTCTATGCCATACAAGTACTACATGGTTAAAGGTAATTCCAGTCTGCATCATTAGAGTAGTTTTTGGCTGACAGACATTGTGGGTACATAGCCTAGTGGAGAAGTATGTTAACTAAAACATGATGGTTATCTCCTGCATTCCAGATAGTGTCATAACAAACAGTTGGTTGTCATGACTTAAATTTTGTTGTCATGACAAACAGCTGGTTGCCATTGTTTAAAGTTGATTGTCATGAAAACCACTTTGTTGTCATGACTTATTGTTTGTTGTGATAACTAAAACTGGTTGTCATGACTTATTAGTACAATTGTCATGGGATCAGTTGTCATGACTTAAGTTGGTTGCTCCTGATGATTATGACCAGTTGTAGCAGGTTTCATTATCTTAACATTGAGTCCTGTTTTTAAATCTATTTTCATAATAAAAATATGTAGAAATACAATGATATCTGTATATTATCAGAGGGCAATCATTTTAAATTCAAGGACATGTTTCATATTTTTAAAGTTGAAATAATAATAAAAATGTCAATGGTTTTAATTAATGTACAGCTTTTATAATATACCATTTAGATAATGAAGCTTGCTACAGCTGAGTCTCTGCTGTCTTTTGTCTTTTGTAATCATTGAATTGGTTGTCCAGTGCATGTTGTCATGGCGACAACATGTACTTTATCTTTTCCTCTGCGTCACGAAAATGAAAAAATATATATATATATATCGGAGAAATAATAAAGAATATTATAATACTTTAATAGCCTACATTACAATGACATTGTTTTAAAGATGCATTTTAAATGTATTTTTGTGAAAATTTATTGTAGATTACTATTGTTTTATTATTACATGTACATATTCATAAGTAAGAGATTAATCTTCAAATAACTTGTGTGATTGTCAAATCAAATTCCCTGTTTTTATTTAGAAGATTTCAAACATTGCCAAAAATCACTTTTGAGGAACTTACAGTATTTTTGGCTTGGGGTACATTTTACATTTACACACAAATTAAAGCTCATCACTTTTTCAGTAAACATTTATAAGTTGCATAATATTTAGCCAAGACATGATACTTATTCCCTGTCATTAAATATGATCATATTTGTTTCTCATTTGGAGAGAAAAGAACAAAATATATTGATATAACAACTCGGCTTAATATTATTACTGATTACACAATTACATGTTTTGATACTTTTTTATTAACATACTGAAGTTTAGATATAATAGCAGTCCCACTAAGATTTAACTGTATGTACCGGGTACTATGATGATACAAAATATTAATATACTGTAGTTGATATGGCTATTACATTTACATGTATTTGTAAAACTTTCCTTCACAAAACAATACATTCTACTATATTATCCCATGAATATATATGTGTAAAGGGACACTAAAAGAGATCATGTCTTTAATAATAATTTCTCTTAAATAAGAAAAAAAAAAAGATGTTAATATGCTTTTTTTTTTTTTAATTCATCCGCACACAACTTCCCTCCAGCCTCCAAATCCCTGTTGGTTTCCTAGAATGGTCACCATTAAGATGTCATTTTAAATGAAAGTGTGGGTAACTGAATTTGGCATCGCAAGTTACTATATAGGGTAAACATGGGGAAATCCAGACATTTTCTAGTGTTGTATATGGCTGTCCTGATATTCACCGATTGGTTTTAACTGTATACGTTTTTAAATGTTATATAACATGGGAATGCTACAAAAGGACATTTCAATGCATTATCAGGGTCTCATCATGTGATCATTTGTAGATGGTTTCGAAACATATACTTGAGTCACAATTTGGTGAAATACAGACGTGTGTGTGTACATATTGGGAAATCTAAAGTTTCATGTTCAGGTTCTTACCATTTGAGTCTGTATTTGTAATGACGATACTATCAATCAGTGCAATTATTCGTTAGTTGGGCATAACAACTGAATCAGATAATGTGGTGCTAGGAACGATTGCATCTCTACTCCATGGTAAGAACTTGGGTCTGGTGTTAGTACCATGTTCAGCGCCACACCCACTCTCATATCTTACTGTTATAACTCATTTCATCACCAGCATGCCAGAACACCTTAAACTGAACTATTTGGAAAGGTTGATTAATTACTCCATGTAGATTCTAAATTGGTAGTTAAAGATTAATAATCAGGTCATCCAGTCAGGAAGACAACTGTGTGAGTGGCCAAAACATTAGAATGCTTGAAACACGCTTGCATACTAGATTTACGTAGTCATACTACCTAGATGAAAAAGTTGCCTTGGTATTGGACAAATATTGTAACTCTCCAGATTTTCTCATCTGTCTTGATTTCCTCCTGTTTACCCTTTAACAGTGTTAGACAAAATTATCTTAACTTTGAAGGGTCAATAAACATTTTTATGTTTTCCCACAAAGATATGGGAGGTGCTTTAATATTGGAGGAGGGAAGCCTATTGTGACAAAGTATAGTGTATTGAAGTTTTAGTAAGTGGTTGACCTGATTTTCTTTCAGATCTGATTTATAATGAGACATTTTTCTTTCATTTCTACCATTAGTTGATGTAAAGTTTCTTGGAGTTCTAGTAGTTCATTCACTTGAGATTCCTCTCTTTGTTCATGCTACTAGACATTTTTAGTTCATTGTTAGTTTTTTATTAGTTTAGTTTAAGTTGTAGTGGTAGTGAAATGTTTAGTTTAAAACCTTATTTTCCCCAAGCGGTTCCTCTCTGTGGCCATCATTACTCCGAGATCAAGACCGTTATTCGTTGTCTTCAGTCATTCCTATGGTCTGTCTGATTAAAACGTTAATTTATCACCTATATTATAGCCAAAGGTGATAAACTAACATGTGCATTAAGTCCAATTTTTTCTTTGGTTGGACACTCTTGGTTCCTTGGCTATATTGCCTTTTTGTTAATACATGTTAGCTGTAAATAGGGCAGACATTTACAACAGAATGGGGCTAGTTACATTCCCCGATGTATTAGCTAATTCTGGAAAGTAACCACCCCACCAATTTATATACAATTTTATCGCATAATGCACTGTGTTATCCAGTGA
This sequence comes from Mizuhopecten yessoensis, assembly GCF_002113885.1. Taxonomy (NCBI): domain Eukaryota; kingdom Metazoa; phylum Mollusca; class Bivalvia; order Pectinida; family Pectinidae; genus Mizuhopecten; species Mizuhopecten yessoensis. Next base: position 766,775 of record NW_018407853.1, read on the forward strand.
ATATACCCATGTCATATTTTTTTGCGTATTAACCCATGTAATATGACCAATCAGCCCTGTGATTGGTAGTAATTTTCTATTGTTTCAATTGTGATGTCATGCCTAGGACAAGTACATGACGTCACAGACTGACGCACTGGAGTCAAAATGGCGGCTTTTTACATTTCAATGTTGCATAAAAATTGTCGTTTTATATGAATAAATGACACAAATCTTGATAAAGTGATAAAAAGAATCTTACACTCCTTTCACTTTATATGAAATTTATGAAACTCGTCACAAATTTTTCATTTTAGCTCAATTGAAAATTGAAAAATTCTTGGACTCGTTTCATAAATCTCATGAAATGGAAACTCATGTAAGATCCTCTATGTATTGAGCTTCACTCGTCATCACTCTGCATACCTTTTGGTATCAGTGGTGTGGCATTCTACACCACCTATAATAGTAGTAATACTAGTAGTATGTATAGATGTCACATGTTTATGTTTACAAATTTTATTTTCTATACTTCATTGGCACAACTTAACGCAATGTTTGTCCTATTAACTATCATCACTTGATCATCTCTCTACAATGTTATAGAAACTTTGTTGCATAAATCCTTTGAAGAACTATATTACTATGGTAACTATCGTAATCATCTTTGATATTTGTTGCTTAATGTTAACCCAGTATTTTTAATATATTTTAATTCAATTTGAGATGTAACAGCATTTTATTGGTCAATCAAAATAGATGTGAATTGCTGATGTAATCTGATTATCCTGATCACTGGTTAAAGAAACCCCAGTTTGGCTACATAAACAAGTTAAAATGTTGTCACTGGTTTATAATTAGTGCAAAGTTACGCCAATGAGGTAAGGTATAACAAGGAAGCTACAGTATTGCTTTGTAATAGCATGTTTGAATTTTTCAAATGTCAACCAGACAATATTGACACTGCTGTGATAACTCGACACATTGAAAAGTTATATACCTGGTTGTAAATCTCATTTTAACTACAACTTTTATACACTTCCTGCCAGGTGGATATATTGTTCACTTTAAAATTTGTGTTATCAAAGTATTTGTATAGAATATTAACACTTTTGTAACCAAATATTTACTCCTATAAATTCATCGGATAACCTTTAAGGTTCTTTAATCAATTTATCGGATTTGAAATCAGAAAAACTGGACCAGAATCTCTCTGCATATATTACAGGTATGCAAGATTCCTTACTTGGAGATAACAAAATCATATTGTATAAACATTGTTTTATTACAGTCTGTATGAACAATGTTTTTGTAACAGACTGTACACAATTTAATGTAGCCGTATTTGTTAAGATGTTGGTGTAGATTTATTTTGCTTGGGACCAATTTTACTGCTGTTATTTTTATTACTGCAATAGTATATATATATATATATATATCAAACCTTTTTACACTTTGTAATGGATGTAGGTGAATATTTTATAGTACCTGTATAAATATGTCATGAGTTGGCCACCACTTCTATACCTGCTTAAGGAGAAGCAAATGTTAACTTAAAATTACTGTTCACCACCAGTATTTCCAACAAAATATTGCTTCTCATGTATTACTGTTAAGTTACAGGGGTTCATTCAAAGAGAAAATATGAATCGGGGTCAAAGCATGTTTTCCAATTCATACTTGCCCAGACCCTAAATATATTCTCATTTGTAATAAACACCAATGATTGAGTGGTAATGGACAACGATTCAGATTCTTGTGTTTATGATGGAGTGGGGCTTCTCACAGTTTAAGAAGAATGGTTCTCTTGTTGTTGTTTTTTGCAAAATGTTATTTGGAAGCATATGGATACATTCCTTTTCTGTTTTCAGATTTGATAAAAATAAAATCAGTGATTCGAATTTCACCACAATATATCATTAAGGTTATATGCTACCTTTCTATGTTGAGTTATCTCCTTTAGAATATTTGAATTTATGATTAGCAATACCTAATCATTCAGATGTACCTGAGTCTTGTATATCATTGTATTGTTTTTGTGATACTGAACAGGTGCTTGTTTTATTTTTAATTGATTCATAATCCAAATGGCTACCATGTCCTTTGATTGGCTGTGACATTTTTGACCGATAATTCCATCAGATAATTCTAAGCAAATATTCTTTTTTGGGGGTCAAAATTTTATACTTGTTCGTTAGTGTGGAACTCTTCAGGAAATCTTCAGAATCATGTCACAGTAATTTAACGTGCATCCTTAAGTCACTATGTCACAGAAAGGTAACATATATCCTTCAGTCTCCATGCCACAGTAAGGTAACGTAACATCCTTCAGTCTTCATATCACAATAAGGTAGGATATACCCTTAAGTCTCCGTGTCAAGTCCCTGGTAAGGTAACAGTATATATTAAGCTGACAAAGCTTAATACAAAAAGGCCCTGGCAGTGAAAACTTTTGAGTTTGTTGTTCAGTAAATGAAGTTTTCATGTAAATATTTTGTAAAACTATCTTTACTCGGATATCTGGTGAAGTCATATTATTTTCATACACTGATACACTGATAGTCTGGGGAAAGGTTCAGTGCTTGGATGATGCTATTTACAATGTACAATGTATGTCTACTTTACCATTTATATTTGTATTGGTGCCATTAATGGAAAATCAAAAAGTATTTATTAAGAAGGGTCCACAGTATAGTAAAACTAATGTAAAAAGCTTGTTACAGCGAAATAATTGTAGTGGAGACATTTTATGTTTTCCATATATTCTAAAATTCATTAACTAAACATTTCACTAAAAAGTTGGTGAGACACAAATTTTGTTGTTGGATTTGCAACTAAAAATGGAAAATTAATGATTAAATATCTTTGTATTTATCAGGACATTTTCCTTCTGGTCTGTGTAGATAAAATACCGGAGTATATTCGTTCAACTTGGTAAAGTAAAGGAAATGTAATTGGGTTTAAAAGAACTGAAACATCTCTCACCAGATTTTCAGGTGAATTTGATTAAACTCTGCTAGTAATATAAACTGAGTTGATGTAAATGTTCAACGAACCATGACAAGTAATTCTTACAGATAGGTGTGATTTGATGTGGAACTTGTAATTTCTTTTCTGTACTTTATTGCCCAAAAGATCATAAGAATGGAAAGCTGTTTGAATATTTTTCTACTGGAAAATTCTTGAAGATGAAGAAGAATATATATATTGTTTTAATGGGTTTGTGGAATTGAATATTTTTGAGGAGAAAAAACATTTCTGTTCTATAAATAATATCAAACTTTTAGAACATGGTGCCATATTGATATTTTGATGTTATTAATCAGACTTGTAAAAAACATGATATTAAACATTTTTATTGAAATCATCTTGAGTTTTTCATTACTTTTGATAAGTGTATTGAATCGATCTTTATATATTCATGTTCTACCTCTCTGATCTATTCTTTTATCACATTTTCACATGTGAAATATTGGAAATTAACATTTTGATAAAAAAAAATCCACTGCAATAATTACAGTAACAATTTGAGTTCCATTGAGCCAATTTTGTTATACTTTGTGGGACGGATATATTGGATGTTGTGAACAACTGAGTTTTACCAATAAATGATGGAATTAATATTCAAGATGGCCGACTTGGCCTCTAATTGGATGATGCATTACAGCTTGTAGGTTGACTTCTGTTCGGCTGATTTGATTATCTTCTTTTGTGATGCTTAGTTTGCGATTGCTGGGTTAGTTTGGGGATATTGGTTAGAGTCCCTTTATAGGAACAACAACTGATTATATTTTTAACAGACTTTTATAAAATTTCGCACCACTGTGATCTTTTTATAAGCATGATCATATATTTTGATGAGTTAGCCTTTGGCTTACAGTTCTAGTTTAGTTTTCATTAGAGATATTCTTTAATACAGAAGTAAAGCTTAAAAACATTTCATGCACTGGCACAATGACATTTGAAACCGTACATACATATGTGTATACACTACCTTGAAAGACAAAAAAGATTAAAACACCAATTTGAACAAAAAATCTTTAAACTGTTGGCTTGTATGATATTCTATTTTATTTGAAGTTGCAAACATTGTTCACCAAATTTTTAAAAAACCTGTAAAATTGATGTACTAATGAAAATATATATTGCACATTATGACATAATATGTTTAATGTAAATGGAAAAGGATATATGTAAATTCTTCACAAAATTGTGTACAGTTCAATAGTGTAATAAGATGACAAAAAGTTGTTAAAACCTTGTCCCGTAGATCTTGGAATATTATAAAAAAAAGTATCGCAGTTAAAGGAATACTGTGATACCTGTGTATGGAGACTGTCCCACAGCAAAAAAAGTGTTGCTGGACAGGTGGCCTTTATAGACGGTCTACGCTGGACAGGTGGCCTTTATAGACGGGCTACGCTGGGCAGGTGGCCTTTATAGACGGGCTACCATGTTTATCCTGCATGCAATAAGCCCATGGGGCAACAAATAAACTGATTCAAAATGTTCTGGGGGTTTTGCTGGACAATGAAAAAGCATTTGTTAGTATTTCTACTAAACTCTATCTGACTAATGGGTGGGCTTATAACCAGGCATGGGCTTATAAATGAAATTGTTAATAAATTCAGATTAAAGAAAGCACAATTTGGGTTATGTATTGTAATTATGAGGCCAGGTTGCTCTTATGTCTGATTATACAGACTATCTTACTGTACAGAGTCTGATAAGGCAGGTTTAAAAGTAATATCCGATAAGACAGGTCTGATTTTGTCATATTGGACAAACTATAAGGTTTTACTGTACAAACATAATAACTCCTTTTTACACCACTTAGGACAAAGCCAGTCAAAAACACAAAAGACTCGATATTTCCATCCAAAGACAAGAAAATATTCAAACATTTTGAGGTAAAAATAAGTAGAAATAGATGTACAATAGGTTACACAGAAAAATAGGATTCTCCACAAAGTACACGTCATGTCCGATATATACAGTTCAAGTACACCAAGGATAAAGAAAAGGTCGGGATAAAATGTCCATTATACAAATATAAATATGTAATACTACTGGACTGATCCTACATACTGTATAGTCATTTATTTCCTCACTAATTCATAGGACAATTGTGTGATACAGCTAAAATTTGATTAATGTTAAAATATGACCTGTAATATTATCTGCAATTAAAAACTGAAAATGCACCATGTTAAAAAATCTACAAATGCATGTAGGCAAATTGATCTATATTATGACATGCATAAAATATTTTCTGCAACAAAAAACTGCACTGTAGCCTAGTACAGACTTACTTCTATAATGATGTCATAGTCTAGCAAACATGTATGTATGCCATCTTAAACAATCTGGCAATGCAACAACAATTACTATTTTAAATAATTTGTATGTTTTTATATTTAATGACAGATGGACTAAAACACTGGAATATTTGTTGGATGGCTAGAAATAAACTGAATAGTTCAAAAGCAAAGCTTGAAGCTAGTAATCGGTACAATTATACTTTTCGATATCTTTTTTACAGAAGATCAGGTTGTTAGAAAATTGGCATCATGGGCAATATTAGATACTCTCACATCTCCAAATCGTAAATGTTCAATCCATGTATAAACAAAATCCTTGTGTTCACGGCTCTATATCTTCAGTCACCAAAGCATTTATTCTTAATAGATATGCATTAAAAATCGGAGCAAGCTCTGTCAAAGATGGTCTAATTCTACAATTTTCCAAGAATACACAAGACAAAATATACCACAGCGTCAGCACACAAGGGCAAAACATAATACAGATCACACAAGGACAAAATATATACAACAGCATCAACACACTATGACAAAATATATCATAGTGTCAAAATACAAGGACATTCAAACAGATATTTTACAATATATTTGCAACTTTATCTTCTGCACTGGAGTAGAAAATATGATATTTGTGTAAAATAATTGATACATAATGAAAAAGGCAAATAACCATAACTCCTCACATTTATTCTAAGGTGTGAAAAATAGGTTCAAATTGTTCCATACACATTTCGAGAAACTTGATCCAAAAAAAAGAGAGTAAAATTATGTGATAGCTGTCGTTGGAGGTTGGTGTATGTGCAGTAGGAATGCTCCAAATGGAGACTTCAATCCGACAAGTACAAATTTATTGATCACCAGGGTATTGTTTGTTACTCATACTTGACAACTTGTCCTATTTTGGAGGGAGATTCCCATATTTGGACCCCAAAAATGAGCCTTTTAGCTAGTGAATTGCTAACCTATTCCTATTTCTAAGATCTGATGATTTCATCTAAATTAACAGCTCAAAAAGTGTTATTTTTCCCTACTAGGTATTTCACATTTTACTTGTGTTTTTAAATTTGAGCACATGTAATCTCCCTCAATTTCAAAAAGTTGACAAGTATGGTTATTTGTTATTCATGAAATTGCAAACATGATCTGCAATGAATTTATTCGTTAGGTCTTTAATTATGTTTCAGCTGTAACAGATGATCAACATGTTTCTGACATTGTTTTGCTTACCATTTCATATGAAATTCTTAAGGGGTGTTTAATTGATAGCATACAGTTTCTTTCCGTATATGGAACAAGGCAAAGTTCACCTTTGAAATTGTAAAGTAAATAACAATTTACAAGTTGTACAGTTAAAAAATTTGACTAGTGTTAAGTTTTCAAAGCTTATTGACCATGTGACAGACAAATAGATGAACAGTCATGCTGAAAAAGTAAACAAAAGCGATAAAGCATTGTTGTACTACATATCCATCATGGATCATGCACATTATTTGTAGGTTATTAGGTACTCTGGGTAGGTTAGATCTTGGTCGTACACCACAAATTCACGACTTCCAAATCCTCCACCGTCAGCAACTACCGATGTGTAGACCTCTGTATGTTGGTGACAGACCGCTGCACTACAGGTCTTGCACGGAGGCCGCTTGAAGCTGTTTCCCTGCTTCGTGATGAAGATATCTCCCAGGCACATCCTCAAAAGGAACATATAGCTGTGGCCCTGGCTGTCCCGATCTGTAAACAGCATTAAGTTTCTGTCAAAATCTGGTCATGCCTAAATCAAGTGAGATGAAGCAATTAAAAATGCTAAGGTTAAGATAATGACCCTGGTAACATAAGGTTAAGATAATGACCCTGGCAACATTTGTTTTCATTGAAATTTCAAAAACAAATAGAAGAATGACATAAAGAACAGAACATTACACAAAATATCAAGAAACTAAGCAATATAGACATGTACTAGCTTACTTTTTTCTATCTCAAAGATAGCAAATGTGTTACAATATTTTCTTAGAATTGAAACTTTACAAAATAGTTATGCTGAAATCTACATTAAGACAAGAGTGTACTGTAGACTATGCTTACCTACATACTGGCAGGACTTTGAAGCCAGCTCTGCTGCATAAACCCCGCTTCCGACTCGACCGGCTTGAGCCAAACGATTGTCCAGACCTTGGTGTGTGATGGTTGTCACATAAGGACTTTTGGTGCCATGGAACAAATATGTTTCATTGATTTCCTCGTTAAGGTATTGTGTCATTGATTTATCAAGATGTTTTGAGGAAACAGCCGGTCCGCTAGATCCAGGTACATCTTTCAATGCCTTAAAACCAGCCATAACGTAAGCCTGTCCGAACAGAAGCTGACACATATAGAGGTATTTCTCTAGTAATTTAACATTCTCCAACCTCTCTATTTTAACAACACTGTGTGATGCCATCCCAGTATTTTTAAAGGCAGTTTCAATGGAGGTGCGTGTCTGCTGATCCACTGCCACAAGTGTAGGGGTGGACTTGGAATCCACAGTCCAGTCCTTGACACTCCTGTTGTCTCTGTATTTGGTCCAGTACGGAGGTGTGTGGGGTCTCTCCATGCATTTGTACTTGAGAAAGGCCTTGGTGTTCCTGGCAGGAACGGCTGACGTCACTGTGATAGACATCATAAAAGTGTATAGGCTTCTTTACATAGAAGTGTACTATTGGTTCAGTTCTCTTATATTTATTTTGTCTCAATTATCTTATTTTGCATTCCAGAAAATGTGACTGAAATTTAAATGCCATTTTTGTTTTGTTATTTGTAGGAAGAACAAATATAGGATGTGCAAAATTTATGAATTTTCATTAAGAAAATATTTTTTTTTGTGATACTTCATTGAACATTTCCAAACCTGGTTTTTGGACTTTCTTGTTTCCTTGTAGTTCATCACTAAATGCCTGGGAAGAGAGGAAAAACAGTTAGCATATTGAACTTCACATATTAATATAGAACACCTATAGTCTGTTTGAATTGACAACTTACCTAGAATGCACAATTGAGTTTAGGATACATCTGTTTAAATTGACAACTTACCTAGAATGCACATTTGCGTTTAGGATACATCTGTTTAAATTGACAACTTAACTAGAATGCACATTTGTGTTTAGGACACATCTGTTTAAATTGACAACTTTCCCAGAATGCACAATTGTGTTTAGGATACATCTGTTTAAATTGACAAATTACCTAGAATGCACATTTGTGTTTAGGATCCATCTGTTTAAATTGACAACTTACTTAGAATGCACATTTGTGTTTAGGATACATCTGTTTAAATTGACAACTTACCCAGAATGCACAATTGTGTTTAGGATACATCTGTTTAAATTGACAACTTATCTATAATGTACAATTGTGTTTGGGATAAATCTGTTTTAAAATGACAACTTGTCTATTGTGTTAAGAATACATATGTTTAAAACGACAAATAATCTTTAACATACAATTATGTTTAGAATAAATCTGTTTGAAGTGACAACTTTTTCTATGCAGTACACTTATTTTTGCGATAAATACACAGGTATGGGAGATAACTCATCCTCCACAGGTATGGGAGAAAACTCATCCTACACAGGTATGGGGGATTACTTTTCCTTCACAGGTATGGGAGATAACCCATCCTCCACAGGTATGGGAGGAAACTCATCCTACACAGGTATGGGGGATTACTTTTCCTACACAGGTATAGGAGATAACTCATCCTACACAAGTATGGGAGATAACCCATCCTACACAGGTATGGGGGATTACTTTTCCTACACAGGTATGGGAGATAACCCATCCTCCACAGGTATGGGAGATAACCCATCCTACACAGGTATGGGAGATAACCCATCCTACACAGGTATGGGAGAAGCCATTTTTACCTGTTCTATCTCTTTTGAATCTTGTCCAAACACAACAACCTTGACTTCTAAGAGACTAGTTCTGTGATTATCTACGTAATCACGTACACCACCCACTATGGTACTAGCCACTGTATCCTTGGGATACTTGAGAAGGCCTGTCCCGAGGGCAGGGAAGGCAAGCGAAGTGTAGCCCTGGTTGTTAGCCTCCTTCAAACAGTCTTGTACAAAGTCAAACAGCACCTTGAAAACAAACAATTTGTTATAAAAGTAGGGACTTTTGGTCAAGAGTTATATCCTTTTTTTAAATCAAATGATGACATTTAAATATAAATATTCGGTCTCTCATCTTGCAAAATTTATTGTATTCGTACTATATTTATATACATAATTAAAAAGATTAAGTTTCCATGTTACGTAGGTAAGTATGGTAAAAATGAGATCTATGGTTTCTAGAAGAGCCCTGTAAAGGTTGAAGCTGCTAGTTTTGTGGGCAGTCGTTGGGTCTTATTTTCCCTATATACTGTATATATAGGTGATAGAATCATGGCACAGTGTCTAGAAAAAGAAAAGCTTTAAATGGTCAATCTAGATGACTTGTATATAAAACAGCTGTGTAAAGCGACCAATATTATGCCATGGACATCCAACCGTACCTGTTCTGGTCTTTTATATCCAGTCTGCTTGGAATAAAATGAGGTGAACGTCCCATGATACACCTTTATACAGGGGAGGTTGTAACCCCCGGTAACGGTCAGTTTCCCTGGGACGATGCCATTAGGGTAAAAGTTGTCACACTCCGTCTGTAAGGCGGGGCCAGCCACGGTCAACAGGGACTTAGCCAGGCCAGATCCACGGCCTAATTTCAGGTCCTTAGATGTACTGTTCACAATGACATCTACCTGCAATCAGGACATTTGTTCACATTCAAAACTAAAAATTAAAAAAATATGAACAACTGTAAAAATACCATTGAAAAAAGATTTGAAATAATCTTAAATTGTACTGAAACAAAATTTACAACATGTACATATTTGATGAGTAAATGTATGTTTCATGCTTAGAATGTGATGAAATACTTTTAAAACTTCAAAACATTTTAGTATATAACGCGTGTGGACCTATTATTTTGATAAAAGCAATTAAATCACATTGATGTAAATATCTAAATAAAAACTCTCAAAAAATATATTTATACATTATATTTGAATTATAAATCAGTTTAGCATGCCACACTTATGGGTTAGTAAACTATAACAATATTGCTTAGTTACCTTCTGTTCAGCCATTTTACCAAGAACAACCTCAAAATGGATGGGGCCGATCTTTTTCTGAGTTTGGCCAGCAGTGAAGGGCACTGGTTTAGCTGCTGCTCCAGGTGCTGTAGGAGGACATTACATGTGAGTCTATATGTACTGTAGGAGGACATTACATGTGAGTCTATATGTGGTGTAGGAGGACATTACGTGTGAGTCTATATGTGCTGTAGGGGGACATTACATGTGAGTCTATATGTACTGTAGGAGGACATTACATGTGAGTCTATATGTGGTGTAGGAGGACATTAC
>NW_018407853.1:780485-842689 GCF_002113885.1 Mizuhopecten yessoensis
CTGTAGGAGGACATTACATGTGAGTCTATATGTGCTGTAGGAGGACATTACATGTGAGTCTATGTGGTGTAGGAGGACATTACATGTGCTTCTATATGTGGTGTAGGAGGACATTACATGTAAGTCTATAGGTACTGTAGAAGGACATTACATGTGAGTCTATATGTGCTGTAGGAGGACTTTACATGTGAGTCTATATGTACTGTAGGAGGACATTTCATGTGAGTCTATATGTGCTGTCGGGGGACTTTACATGTGAGTCTATATGTACTGTAGGAGGACATTACATACGAGACTATATGTGCTGTAGGGGGCCATTACATGTGAGTCTATAGGTGGTGTAGGAGGACATTACATACGAGACTATATGTGCTGTAGGGGGCCATTACATGTGAGTCTATAGGTGGTGTAGGAGGACATTACGTGTGAGTCTATATGTGGTGTAGTAGGACATTACATGTGAGTCGATAGGTACTGTAGAAGGACATTACATGGGAGTCTATATGGACTGTAGGAGGACATTACATACGAGACTATATGTGCTGTAGGGTGACATTACATGTGAGTCTATTTGTGCTGTAGGAGGACATTGCATGTGAGTCTATATGTGCTGTCGGGGGACTTTACATGTGAGTCTATAAGTGGTGTAGGAGGTCATTACATGCGTGACTATATGTGCTGTAGGGTGACATTACATGTGAGTCTATGTGTGCTGTAGGAGGACATTTCATGTGAGTCTATATGTGCCGTAGGAGGACATTACATGTTAGTCTATATGTGCTGTAGGGTGACATTACATGTGAGTCTAGATGGACTGTAGGAGGACATTACATGCGAGGCTATATGTGCTGTAGGGGGGCATTACATGTGAGTCTATAGGTGGTGTAGGAGGACATTACATGCGAGACTATATGTGCTGTAGGGGGACTTTACATGTGAGTCTATATGTACTGTAGGAGGACATTTCATGTGAGTCTATATGTGCCGTAGGAGGACATTACATGTGAGTCTAGATGGACTGTAGGAGGACATTACATACGAGACTATATGTGCTGTAGGGGGGCATTACATGTGAGTCTATAGGTGGTGTAGGAGGACATTACAAGGACATTACATGTGAGTCTATAGGTGGTGTAGGAGGACATTACGTGTGAGTCTATATGTGGTGCAGGAGCACATTACATGCGAGGCTATATGTGCTGTAGGGGGCCATTACATGTGAGTCTATATGTTCTGTAGGAGGACATTACATGCGAGTCTATATGTGCTGTAGAAGGACATTACATTTGAGTCTATATGTGGTGTAGTAGGACATTACATGTGAGTCTAGATGGACTGTAGGAGGACATTACATGAGAGACTATATGTGCTGTAGGGTGACATTACATGTGAGTCTAGATGGACTGTAGGAGGACATTACATGAGAGACTATATGTGCTGTAGGGGGACATTACATGTGAGTCTATCACAACCTCTATTTCTCCCACTACCACTACAGGTTCCTCACTTCTGACTCATTAAATAAACTAAGACTTGTTAAACTTGTGTGTTAACACTAGTGGATAACAGCATAGATATTACTTCATTGGTCAATCCTCTAATTATGACGTCCAGTAACAATTCCTTGCGACGTCATCTTAAATTGTGACGTCATAGTTCATGGCCATTGTTTCCCCAGATCAGAATCCTGAGTTATGTATTCCCAAGAGAAAAATATAATTTTCTAGATATAATATCTGAACATTGCAAGAGAAAAAAGTCCCCAAACTAGTAATGGTTGATTATCAGGTTTATCTTACTCTCACGAGTTAGATATACATGATAACCAACTATCACTGTTGGGGAACCTCTATTTCGTCCACAACCGCAACAGGTTTCCTCACTCCTGACTAATTAAGTAAACCTGCTAGGAGCGAGTATACATTTTTAGTTAACCACTATTTGGTACTAACACCCTGACATTTCATTGGTCAAATTTGCAAGAGAAATAAAAGATTTTCTAGGTATGTGAAGGATAGGGAAGATGAAGGTCCCAAACTTGTGATGGCTGGTTATCATCTTCTACTCATTAATTATCAAATTGTTAACAATATATTGGATAAACCTTCAGACAAAATTTGAAAATTAGCTATGGAGTTAGATAAACATAATAACTAACCAAAACCATTTTTGGGGGGAACCTCAATCTCGATTCCCCCACTGTAAGGATATGCAGTACAACTTTAAATATAATTGTTTGTTTTCTAATAAATGCACAAAAATTTAAGTACATCTCAAAATTTGCAAATATATCGTATATGTCGTGGTTTTTGCCAATGTCGACTTGGATTGTTCGAACTACTATCTATTTTGGCGACTATCATTTCGAGTAATTCAAACAGGATTGACAACATTTATTAAATTTGGTTCTATCTGACCGGAAGTTTACCGTATCACATAACTGTGATGCACCTGCTATTCAATACTTACAGACTGTCTGGACAAGGGACCGGGCTGCTGTGACAAATTCCTGATAACATAAACATCTACCATTGTAAAGAACTCATACTCCCTGGTGATATTATTTTTGCTAGTTTTCACAACCTAAAATAATATGTGCAAGGTAAACTCTGTAAATGTGTTGCCATTCTGTAAGTGGAAGTGAGTGTAACTGTGATATTATCATATGAATTTGTGCCAGGAACAGAAACACAAAAGTTTGACCCGAAAAATTACAGTGCTATAGTTTATTTGATAAACACTATCTTGTATGTATTTAGATTATAATTAAAAACTTTTTATTATTTGACAAACAATAAATTGTTTGTTTTATTCCATTGTACTAAATTAGTAAAACTCATCTTACAAAAATTAAACCTAATGGGTTTACTTTATACAAGATTTAAAAGTGCTTGCTTACCTGAAATGTGTTATTGTCCTTGTAGAATATTATAAGATAAATTATTTTCAAGGTCGTTGACTTATGAGCATTGTCAAAATCTTTTATACACTGAAACATCATCTGGGCGACCATGTTAGGAGAGTACCCTAAGAACCCAGTACCGAGTGCTGGGAATGCTATCGAGGTCCTATTGTTGAGGTGTGCCTTCTCAAGACACTTATGTAGCAGTGATTTCATCACCTGTGGTATAAAAATGTTGTAATGAGCATAACTTACCTTCAAGTATGAAGGGACTTAAATAGCTCACTAAATTATGTTTTAGTATTCTTTACATATTTGATCACTTTGACCTTGAAAGTAGACCAAGGTGATTCATGTAAGAGCCCTTCATTGTAATGAGACACAGACTAGGATTCAGGGTTCTGTGAGAGAAGTTGTTTAAAGTTTTTAACATATCCAGCACCTGCAACCTTGAAAGTCGTAGAAGGTTATTCAGTTGATTGAACACAATTAATATGCCTTTACCCCACCAAGCTACAGGATAAATATCAAATTAAAAGAAGCGATCCCATACTATATGTTTCAATTAAAATGTGGCCAATGATAGCCATACAGAACAAGAGGCCCACTTGCCGGACTTGCTCACCTGTCCTTTTTTCCAATTCTCAATACATTTGACCTTTGTTACCCTGAAAGTGGAACAATTTATAAGAATGAACTTGATAGTCCACTATCACAACATGCTATCCTTTATATGACTATAGGCCTCCTTGTACTTATATGCTTTATGGTTCCAAAGAAGAAGTCATGCAAGGCAAAAATGATAGACCACAGAATTATCATTGCATAAGTTTTGTGCTAGGTGAGCTATACATAGGTTAATATAGGAATGAATTGTATTGCTGCAATTCAGATCATGACATGAGTCTTTCCTATAGCTACAGAATTACAGATGAGCCTTCATAATGCAGCAAGCTATGTTCAAAGCTTAATTTGTTGTATGATGAAACCCTTGCATTGCTAAGACAACTTTGTAAGGCTCGATAGTGAGACAACTGGAGCAGTAGCCAGATTAGTGATGCTCTACATCCTCTGTTACCTTTTCTTCCTGTGGACCTGTCCATTTTGGTAGACACACATGGTAGATCCTCTGACAGGAGAGGTTCCCTCCATTCGTTACGGCCAGCTCACCGTACCTGATACCACCTGGATAATCATTGTCACACTCCGACTGGATTGAATCACCTGCTGCATCCAAGAGAGACTTTGATGCTCTGCCTTTATCCAGTTTAAGCTCCTTCACAGCACTGTTCACTATTACATCAACCTGTAACCAAACAGTTCAACATCAGGAGCTGGACAGGTAGCACAACATGTACAACTCTAACCCTCCCAGACAGACATACAGACAGGTAGTACAACTCTAACCCTCCCAGACAGACATACAGACAGGTAGTACAACATGTACAACTCTAACCCTCCCAGACAGACATACAGACTGGTAGTACAACATGTACAACTCCAACCCTCCCAGACAGACATACAGACAGGTAGCACAACATGTACAACTCTAACCCTCCCAGACAGACATACAGACAGGTAGTACAACATGTTTAACTCCAACCCTCCCAGACAGACATACAGACAGGTAGCACAACATGTACAACTCCAACCCTCCCAGACAGACATACAGACAGGTAGCACAACATGTACAACTCCAACCCTCCCAGACAGACATACAGACAGGTAGCACAACATGTACAACTCCAACCCTCCCAGACAGACATACAGACAGGTAGCACAACATGTACAACTCCAACCCTCCCAGACAGACATACAGACAGGTAGCACAACATGTACAACTCCAACCCTCCCAGACAGACATACAGACAGGTAGCACAACATGTACAACTCCAACCCTCCCAGACAGACATACAGACAGGTAGCACAACATGTACAACTCCAACCCTCCCAGACAGACATACAGACAGGTAGCACAACATGTACAACTCCAACCCTCCCAGACAGACATACAGACAGGTAGCACAACATGTACAACTCCAACCCTCCCAGACAGACATACAGACAGGTAGCACAACATGTACAACTCCAACCCTCCCAGACAGACATACAGACAGGTAGCACAACATGTACAACTCCAACCCTCCCAGACAGACATACAGACAGGTAGCACAACATGTACAACTCCAACCCTCCCAGACAGACATACAGACAGGTAGCACAACATGTACAACTCCAACCCTCCCAGACAGACATACAGACAGGTAGCACAACATGTACAACTCCAACCCTCCCAGACAGACATACAGACAGGTAGCACAACATGTACAACTCCAACCCTCCCAGACAGACATACAGACAGGTAGCACAACATGTACAACTCCAACCCTCCCAGACAGACATACAGACAGGTAGCACAACATGTACAACTCCAACCCTCCCAGACAGACATACAGACAGGTAGCACAACATGTACAACTCCAACCCTCCCAGACAGACATACAGACAGGTAGCACAACATGTACAACTCCAACCCTCCCAGACAGACATACAGACAGGTAGCACAACATGTACAACTCCAACCCTCCCAGACAGACATACAGACAGGTAGCACAACATGTACAACTCCAACCCTCCCAGACAGACATACAGACAGGTAGCACAACATGTACAACTCCAACCCTCCCAGACAGACATACAGACAGGTAGCACAACATGTACAACTCCAACCCTCCCAGACAGACATACAGACAGGTAGCACAACATGTACAACTCCAACCCTCCCAGACAGACATACAGACAGGTAGCACAACATGTACAACTCCAACCCTCCCAGACAGACATACAGACAGGTAGCACAACATGTACAACTCCAACCCTCCCAGACAGACATACAGACAGGTAGCACAACATGTACAACTCCAACCCTCCCAGACAGACATACAGACAGGTAGCACAACATGTACAACTCCAACCCTCCCAGACAGACATACAGACAGGTAGCACAACATGTACAACTCCAACCCTCCCAGACAGACATACAGACAGGTAGCACAACATGTACAACTCCAACCCTCCCAGACAGACATACAGACAGGTAGCACAACATGTACAACTCTAACCCTCCCAGACAGACATACAGACAGGTAGTACACCATACACAACTCCAACCCTCCCAGACAGACATACAGACAGGTAGCACAACATGTACAACTCCAACCCTCCCAGACAGACATACAGACAGGTAGCACAACATGTACAACTCCAACCCTCCCAGACAGACATACAGACAGGTAGCACAACATGTACAACTCTAACCCTCCCAGACAGATATACAGACAGGTAGCACAACATGTACAACTCTAACCCTCCCAGACAGATATACAGACAGGTAGCACAACATGTACAACTCCAACCCTCCCAGACAGACATACAGACAGGTAGCACAACATGTACAACTCCAACCCTCCCAGACAGACATACAGACAGGTAGCACAACATGTACAACTCTAACCCTCCCAGACAGATATACAGACAGGTAGCACAACATGTACAACTCTAACCCTCCCAGACAGATATACAGACAGGTAGCACAACATGTACAACTCCAACCCTCCCAGACAGACATACAGACAGGTAGCACAACATGTACAACTCTAACCCTCCCAGACAGATATACAGACAGGTAGCACAACATGTACAACTCTAACCCTCCCAGACAGATATACAGACAGGTAGCACAACATGTACAACTCTAACCCTCCCAGACAGATATACAGACAGGTAGCACAACATGTACAACTCTAACCCTCCCAGACAGATATACAGACAGGTAGCACAACATGTACAACTCTAACCCTCCCAGACAGATATACAGACAGGTAGCACAACATGTACAACTCTAACCCTCCCAGACAGATATACAGACAGGTAGCACAACATGTACAACTCTAACCCTCCCAGACAGATATACAGACAGGTAGCACAACATGTACAACTCTAACCCTCCCAGACAGATATACAGACAGGTAGCACAACATGTACAACTCTAACCCTCCCAGACAGATATACAGACAGGTAGCACAACATGTACAACTCTAACCCTCCCAGACAGATATACAGACAGGTAGCACAACATGTACAACTCTAACCCTCCCAGACAGATATACAGACAGGTAGCACAACATGTACAACTCTAACCCTCCCAGACAGATATACAGACAGGTAGCACAACATGTACAACTCTAACCCTCCCAGACAGATATACAGACAGGTAGCACAACATGTACAACTCCAACCCTCCCTGACAGACATACAGACAGGTAGCACAACATGTACAACTCCAACCCTCCCTGACAGACATACAGACAGGTAGTACAACATGTACAACTCTAACCCTCCCAGACAGACATACAGACAGGTAGTACAACATGTACAACTCCAACCCTCCCAGACAGACATACAGACTGGTAGTACAACATGTACAACTCTAACCCTCCCAGACATATACAGACAGGTTATTCACTAGATATTTTCAAAAAATTACTGTTACATACCGACTCTTCTATGATGTTACCCTTGACGACTGTAACCTGAACTTTGCCAATGGTGGTAAACCTAGGAGGCCTCCTTCCTCTGACCCTCCTTTGTGTAGGGGCTGATTCTTCCTCATCATCATCTTCTTGGTCTGTACTGTCGGATTTCCCCCTACTGAAGAGTGCTGGCCGATGTCTATCTACCATATCAGATCTTACAGGCCGCTGGGTATCTACCTCTTCAAAAAAGGATGATGTTAGTGATTATTATTTAGGCATGATATTCATCCCTTTGAATTTGCATACTTACAAAAACAATTGGAATATTTACGAAAACACAAACAAATGTGAAAGAATATTTACAATATTAAAGATTATAGTGTGGTCAATTTGGACTTCCTCATTCTTGGCTATTGAACATTGATGCAAATCCAAAGAAAAAAACATAAAACAAGTCTGTATGTATGTCACAAATCATATATGATAATTTATCAACAAATTTTTATAAAAATGTATAAAACCTAAGATCAAAAATTGCCTCTTGCACAAACGCACGCATACATTACACACATGGAGGCACGTCCTAAAATGATCATAGCTGTTAATTAATTTAATAGGATGTCAAACAAAATAAAACCAAAAGTTAAACAAAATTGCAGTCCCTGAATCCATTCAGGTTCTCGAGGAGAAATCCTCAGGGACTACAGTTTATAAATTTCTGTTGTATGATATTTCATTCATGAACAGAAGGATAATTTGAACATTTTTCACTTATATATAAATAAAACAAAACACTGAAGACTAAATATACCTGCAATAGTTATATTATTTATATTATATGTATATATTATCTGGATATTATATTATGATATATTATAAAAAGAAAAATTCTTAACAACGAGTCTTTAGTACTTTCATCTCTTCTAGGAGATTCTTCCGACTTATTAAGACTTATTAAGATATATATACACATATATATCTTGATTTTTTTTTATATCATCTCAACTTAATCTTTAAATTTTAATATACAATGTAAAACATATTTTAGTATTCAAGTTCAATGTTAATAAGCGTGCTTTTAGTTCAGAATTTTAAAATTTGTTACACTAATACTACATGATAATATTTTGTTATTTTGTTATATTAGTTCATCATAACTTCTCTGGTTGTTTAACCAAATGGCTCCAGATATACCTTCATCATCGCTACTCTGGTTGTTACCCATTTCTGTATCTAGGCAGACTAGTCACAGGGACAGATCACATGGTACAGTTACCTCCACCTCAGATACCGATGATTGGAACTGTCATGCAGGTATTGAAAATTAAAAACATCATTCCACATTTCTATGAGAGGTACTGTTACTCAGTGGTTTTTTGATACAACAGATACTTTACGCTCTTTCTTCTCTCAATTACTCTCTCAGTTACTGGTAATTAGTATGACTTCAGTAGTTTTCAGTCTACTGTTGATTAGTAATTAGTGACTTAATAAATTATAGTAACTGGTACAGGTTCATTTCACTGTTCATTAGTTATAAATGACTTGTATAGTTTTCAGTCTATCGTTAATTAGAAATAGTGACTTGTATTATTTCACTTCACCATAGCTATGGGTTTTGCCAAATTTGGCAAAACCCTCGGCAATCTCGGGTTATACCAACTTTCAAAAAAAACTTGGGGGTAATTTCCCTATCCTAAACCCCTAGGTATGTAAGAATATTATAATATTAAGGATTAACTTGAATATATTTTTTATGTTATGGAGATATAACACAAAAAAAGGAGACTACTCTAAATAAACTGCAAAGCAGTTAGGCAGTTTATGATTAGAGTACACTCCGGATTTTGGGTTAGAGCTCCATAAAATATATTCAAGTTAATCTTTATAATTTAATTTACTATACACAATCCCTGTGGAAATCCACTTTTATTGATGGACTCTTTTCTCTTAGAAATTGTTACACCGCTGTATCAGCCAATCAAAAGTGAAATTACAAACAGCAATGTCATATTTTATGTTACGGGCTGATAACATAAATTTTTAAGCCAATTAAAATGCTTGTTACCAGCAAGATTAAATTATTGTACAATAATTCACCTTTAAGTGACTACTATAGTTTTCAGTAGACTGTAAAATTATCCTACCAATTAACTATTCATAGTACTAATTTATCATTGTTGTATATAATGTACATTTTTTAATATGCTTGACCATATGGGAGACAAGTCTTTGACTCAATATGTAATAAAGTTTAAATAAAGACTATTATTATTATCATTATTATTTAATTGTAAAGAGTGGACTATTTATTACGCATGTCACTTATAAACAGTAGACTGAAAACTATAGCAGTCACTTATAAACAGTAGACTGAAAACTATAGGAGTCACTTGTTAACATTAGACTGAAAACTACAGTAGTCACTTATAAACACTAGACTGAAAACTGTAGTAGTCACTTATAAACAGTAGACTGCAAACTGTAGCAGTCACTTGTAAACATTAGACTGAAAACTATAGTAGTCACTTATAAACAGTAGACTGAAAACTATAGTAGTCACTTGTTAACATTAGACTGAAAACTACAGTAGTCACTTATAAACAGTAGACTGAAAACTGTAGTAGTCACTTATAAACAGTAGACTGCAAACTGTAGCAGTCACTTGTAAACATTAGACTGAAAACTATAGCAGTCACTTATAAACAGTAGACTGAAAACTATAGTAGTCACTTGTAAACATTAGACTGAAAACTATAGTAGTCACTTATAAACAGTAGACTGAAAACTACAGTAGTCACTTATAAACTGTAGACTGAAAACTATAGTAGTCACTTATAAACAGTAGACTGACAACTATAGCAGTCACTTATAAACAGTAGACTGAAAACTATAGTAGTCACTTATAAACAGTGGACTGACAACTATAGCAGTCACTTATAAATAGTAGACTGAAAACTATAGTAGTCACTTATAAACAGTAGACTGAAAACTATAGCAGTCACTTATAAACAGTAGACTGACAACTATAGCAGTCACTTATAAACAGTAGACTGAAAACTATAGTATCTGTCTAATTAACAGTAGTCTGGAACTACACAAATCACTCATAACTAATAAACTGTGAATGAAAAACTGTACAAGTCTCTATAAGTACTAATTAACAGTAAACCGAAAACTACTCAATTCACTAATTACTGATAACCACAAAAACTTATTGTAGTAATTTACATTTAGAATAATAGGCATATAGGCAACTTATAGAATTTCAAGTCACTACTATGTAATTTATAACCTTAAATAAATTCAACAACACACATGTTACTTATTGATCAATTAGTATAATTAGTGTCACCACATATACTATTTATTATTAATGATTGTAAGCTTTAAAAAGAAACCATACATGCAGGTCTCTTATCAGGAATTCAGCATCTTAAAGTGAAAGCCTCAAAGTAGTTAACAGAAATAAGTATATCAGTACATTGATTACCATACAAGTTACTGATAAATCATAAGCCTCTACACTGAGAACCACACTAAATATCTACACTAACTAATAGTGTTTTAATGAATCAATATATAGATATGTGTGAAAAAAGGCAAAATTCTTCAAAATATAACAGATACTGACCTAGTGTGGTACCGCCTGGTAATGTAAATGTTATCAGGATTAACTTACAGGCATGATTGCATACTCAGACCTGCAGTGTCTGAACGTTCATTTCCTGTATGTACAAAGTTCAGTTTCTTTTTCCTTGTATAGTTTTATACAGGGAAGTATAATTTTCAAATTGCCTTAATCATTTCTCTATTACGTAATTACAATTGATATAAACACTAATCCGGACCAACAACTTGTCAAAAAGCAAGATATTTATTGCTTCAAGGAAAGAATACATGCAGAATTTGATACATTGACAATGTTACTTTCAGTTTTAGGTCTGTTGAAGACGGATGTCTAATACCCAGATGAGGATATCTGGTATTGGAAACATCTTCATTTCTGTCTGTGATGCCATGACAGTTCAACAAAAAGTCTATAAAACATTCGAATCTTTTCTCGTAAAAATTGAAACATAATAAGTACAACTAGTTACTTTCATTTTCTATATACTTTACAGTATCTTCTAGAATAGGTATACGTATCGCATTAAGTTTCGCAAGTAACTCCACCTACCTATAGAGCGTTTTTAAACATCCCCTTGCCTCTGTTCCGTGTAAACAATAGTTCTTACATTGTATCTTGTGAACAACACACAACTGCAGTAGGGTACTTTCCGGGAAACGTAGTCTTGGGAATTTCCAACTTCCTTGTGTCACACGAGTATTTGTGTGGGTTTCTTCTTGTGCGACTATATAGATACAATAACCCAAATACATATGCACACACAGATGACAGTTTATTTAAACATTCACACCATGAACGGAGACAGTTCCCTTGCACTGTGGCGGTAACGCACACAGGCAATTCCCATACGTCTTATCCAAGCCAAGGGTTGATATAGAGTCAATTAACTCACCTGGGTAGAGCCCAGGGTGGGGCTTTTCACGTGCATGGACAGGGTCATAGGTCAAAGTGTCACTCTCATCCAATACTTGCACCCACCTCTCATACGTCACAATTATAACACAGGTACATTACCTGACACAGACATATATACCATTACACACGATACACAGCGCAAGTATTAACATGTACTCAATTTACATCGTATTTAAAATTCATCTTTTTAAATACTAAATTACTGGACAAACTCTTAATAAGTTTGGCCACCGTGACACTTGTTTGATTTCAGGGCGATTTTTTAGTTATCTCCCTTATATTGCAATATTGCGTAGATAGCGTATGGATACACATGTATATTTTTTTTCTTCAAATGTAGATTTTGTAGTTTGATATATTATAATAATTAATAGGACAGTAAGAACGAATGCTTAGCCTATTCATCTCTCCTGTATTTTCATCTTATCGCATAAAATTAATGTCTGAAAAAATTGGGTGCAAGTCCAATGGAATACAAATCAACTTATGTTTAAATGATTATTTAAATGATTAAAGTAAGGCGCAACTAATTAAAGACATGTTCAATTCAATTGCATCTGTGATTAATTGAAAATATGTTGAGTTCAATATTGAAAATAACTTAAACTTCTGTTGAATTGATTTTCAATTAATTTTAACTTATCTACCATTTAATCAAACTTATTTTCAAGATTTAAAGACGATAGGCGTTCCTGATGTCAATCGAGAATTTTTAAACTCCAATAGGCTTACAAGGCACTGACTTTCATGATCTGAACATATGTACAATACTCACTTGGAACCAAAACTTTGATGTACATGTAGCTAGCAAGCCGCCTGTTAGTACATTGTAGTAACAGTGTATTAGTTGTATTTAAAACAGTTCAAAACATCTTTCAATATGCAAAACAACTCAAAATACTCTCTCGCAAAGCACCTCCGTAACACGAAGTACGCCTTCCTTACACTAACCCCTTCCATGCACTTATCAATATGAACGTTACTTACCAATGACGGTATAGGCAGCTCATGGCTCGATCGTCCGTAACTGAAAATTATCCTAATCTTGATATTTGTCGCATTAGACTTTCTCAAGACGTCATTACTAAGAGAACGAAAAAAATGTGAAGCAGAAAGACAGACATAATATTAGGAAACCTTCAAAGATTATTTTTTTTATTTGTTTTAAATTTCTTATAGTCTAAGTGTGTACTTTCTTTTGTGGACATGTTAGTGTCGAATATCATCACAACAGGCTGAGCTCGTCGTATTTTATTAAACCAGAACAACTTTTCAAAATTATAAAAATAAGCTTGTCACTTACATCAGTAAACTACTCGCATCTTTCTTTTTGGGTTCCATTGCGTTGCTGATGGGCTTGAACTGCTTTCAATTAGCATTCTTCTTCTTCTTGTGGATAATAGCAATCCTTCACATAAACTGAAGATTACATGCTATGCGCTGGGAAATGTACAAGGGAATAAGGGTTATTTTTTTTAGATTTTTAACATATATAGATTAAACTATTTACAGGGTACAGATTTAGAATGTTGAAGACAGGTAAGACACAGGGATAGCAGACATGAATGCTTCCACTGTGTCAGATGATACGGCTGAATGAGGGAGATGATTCCATTGACTGATGGTGCGAGGATAGAAGGAAAATGTATACGTATCTTTTGTGGTCTGTATGTGTTTAAAGGCATGATGAGTGTGGTGGCTGGATCTGGTTCTACTGTCAGCTGGTATTAAAAGGTTTGTTGGATAAATTGCTACTACATTATTCAAATTTTTGTAAAACATGACCAGTCTGAAGTATAATCTGCGCGTGTGAAGGGGACACCAATGTAGTGTTTCCATCATTTCAGTTACAGAGCTGGTGTTATGATATCTGTGGCAGACAAACCGTGCAGCGCGTCGTTGGACTTTTTCAATTTGGTTACTTTGGTTGTTGTTATGTGAGCCCCAGACAGGTGAGCAGTAGTCAAGTTTTGGACGGACAAGGGTTTTATAGGCATGATTTTTTACTTTGGAGGAATTTATTTTCAAGTTTCGGCGAAGGAAACCCAAGGACTGATTGGCTTTAGTGGTCATTGAATGTATGTGCTTCTCCCATTTTAAGTTTGATTGTAACGTGACGCCAAGGTATTTTGCCGAATCAGTAATTTCCAAGGTGTGACCATGAAGTTGATGATTTGAAGTAAATTTACTTTGACGTCTGTTGAGAACTTTTAGTACTGTGCATTTATCAGGATGGAAACTCATTAGCCAATCTTTTTCCCATTTACCAGCGGCACTCAGATCTGATTGTAATTTCTCAACATCATCTTGTGTTTAATGGTTTTATAAATTATGCTGTCATCGGCGAAGAGGCGTAGAGTGCTGAATTTGATATATTCTGAAAGATCATTAATATAAATGAGAAACAGGATAGGCCCGAGGACCGTACCCTGGGGAGCACCTGAAGTTACAGGGACTGTAGATGATTTTTCACCATTTAATACTACGGACTGTGTTCTGTTGGATAGAAATGAAGAAATCCAGTTAAGTATGTTGTTCTGTATACCATAGAATTTTAGTTTATAAAGTAGGTGGTGGTGAGAAACCTTATCAAATGCTTTAGCGAAGTCCATAATTATAACATTCATAGGGCAATATAAATGCCAACAGGCCAAAGGCAAATTTAATTTAGCGCTAGTTAGTATTTATATTGCGCTAGCCTTTGTCCAGTTAGCATTCACATTGCCTATTTATAATACCAACAGAAAACAGTTCAACCATTTCACCCCTATGTTACTTTAGTAGACTCTACCATGCATTGATCTGGACGAGTCCATTATGGTCTACAGTGGTAAACGAGTTAAGACTTATGTTTACCATTTGTGAAATATGTTTATTTCATAGAAATTCAATTACACTTTGTATCATTCAGGATTTCATGAAAATAACGTATATATCGCATATATGCTTGTTCAATTAATAGAACAGTCATCTGTCCGGGGAGGGTCAGTGGTAACAATTATAACGTCAAATTAATGATGACGTCAACAACCGGCATCTGAATAATGCCATACGTGATATACATATGAATATACAAATCTCAGTAAAAAGGGACAATCAATCATACAAGCAAAAAACAAGTTTTCACCTAATCATTTAAAACTAAGCACTCACATGATATCGATATATAAACAAAGATAGTCCTATTTGTTTTTATTTTCCTCGTTCTTGTAAAACAAATTAATCATGCAAGGATTTGTTTTTGGCCAAGTGAGCCTATGCCTTGGCGCGGCGTCCGTCGTCCGGCGTCAATATTTTGCTTTAAACAACTTCTTCTGAATAACCAAAATGCCCAGGGTGGTGATATTTGGCCAGTAACATGATGAGATGAAGGGCTACAAAGTTTGTTCAAATAAATGACCTTCATTTATAGTCCAGGTCACCGGGGTCAATTGCATTAAAAACCTTTAAAGAACTTCTTATGAATAACCAAAATGCCCATGGAGATGATATTTGGCCAGTAGCATGCTGGGGTGAAGGGCTAACAAGTTTGTTCAAATGAATGACCGTGACTCATATTCAAGGTCACAGGGGTCAGTTGTTAAAAAAATACCTTTAAAAAACTTGTTCTGAATAACAAAAATGCACAGGATGTTGATATTTAGTCAGTAGCATACTAGGATAAAGGGCAATCAAGTTTTTTCAAATGAACGACCTTGACATTTATTCAAGGTCACAGGTGCCAAATATGTTCAAAATCTTTAAATGACATCTTCTGAATAACCAAAATGCACAGGCAGATGATATTTGGCCAGTAGCATGCTGGGGTAAAGGGCTACCAAGTTTGTTAAAATGAATGACCTTCACTAATATTCAAGGTCACAGTGGTCAAATATGTAAAAAAAACCTTTTAACAACTTCTTTAGAATAACCAAAATTTCCAGGGAGACAATATTTGGCCAGTAGCATGCTAGGGTGAATTACCATGACTCATATTCAAGGTCACAAGGGTCAGTTGTTAAAAAAGACCTTTAAACAACTTCTTCTGAATAACTAAAATGCCCAGGATGTTGATATTTAGTCAGTAGCATACTAGGATAAAGGGCTACCAAGTTTGTTTGAAATGTATGACCTTTAATCATATTCAAGGTCACAAAAAGCAAATATGCTCAAAATCTTTAAACAACTTGTTCTGAATAGCTAAAAGGCCCAGGATGATGATATTTGGCCTGTAACATGATAGGATGTCAATGCAAGGATCTATTTTCATTCTGATTTGGTCATAATGTGTTTACACTGTTTTTTCTGATACTTTATTTCCAAAGTCCTTAGAATTATAATGCGCCACACTCATTATCTATGATGACCAAATCTCTTTTTTTGACTATTTTGCACACACCGTAATAAATTCCAGCATGAAAAACTGCTCAACATCAATTCAAATGATCTTCATAATGTGTTCTTTATTTCAATTCATATACAAGTATTATACAATCTACAGTTTTAAATAGCCATCACTAATTAAGCCGCACAAATGTACACTATTCGAGTGATGGCATTACTTAGCATAACCATTACATATGTTATGCAATACATATGATGCATGTGAGTTATGCATAGTATGCAATTTCATTGGCAGCTGGTGGGCTATATTTTAATGGATATGTTACATGGCGCGTTAAACCACTAACATTGAAAGAGTAACCATCAATATGACGTCACAATAAACCATCAACAATGTCGAAAGGGACCCTTTCCATTCTGGTTTAATATGAGACAAATAGTTTAATTGATTATCGTAGAAAGGATTTCCACAACTCATGATAGTTATATTCATCATAATAATCTAACTCCCATTAACAATTAATGATTTATTGATTTCAAAAAGGCACAAGGTTTGCCATTTTTTTTTTAATTTTCTAAAATCAACGAGACTAAGAAGAATATAACCCACAACAGTCTTAAGAGGGTGTTAATGTGAGAGGCAACAGGAGAACCCAAAGAAACCCCACAAGGTTGGGCAGGTAACCCGATACCTTTTCATGCCCTGGCCGCCCTGGTGACAGGTGAGTGCATTACCCACTGCGCCACCTGACCACCCATGTTTGGATTTGGCATTTCTTACTTAAGACAGCATACTTTCAGAACTGTTTTGACACAGTGTATGACATTTCAATATAAATAGATATAAAAAGTATTTTGAGGAATGGGAAGAGGGGAGTTAAAGGGAGTTTGGACAATGACTACTACATTACTGTAAATGTTGGTTCATTGTATCTGCTAATTGTTGTAAAGTATGTGATACATGTATTTTCCTTCCAAAGGGGTAGGGGATTTGGTGGGACAGGATGAATTTTTCTCCTCCTTTTTTCAGGTTAACTTTTTTTTAAATGTACAATATCAAAATATAAAGATATTCGGTAGGGAAATACACTTTATATTGGGAGTGGGTTACTTTCATGTTGGTGTATAAGAAGTATAATATACCTTCTATGAGGAAGGTTTATATTTATCACCGGGCGTATCTATGAGGAAGGTTTATATTTATCACCGGGCGTATCTAACGATTTTCTGCAGATAGTGTTTATGTATTTCAGGAGGCTGAATCATCAAACCTTTTCTGTGGTTCAATACTGGAGTTCTGTTACACTTGTGAAATATACTGTAACTGCTATGAATTATATAGTAATAATTGATATAATACTTTACATATTACAACAAGCTTAAAATCTACAGACAGTATCTATACACACAAACAAACTGAAGTATATACTTGTGTATAAAGGTAACTTTTTTATATAATGCACATACATTTTTTTGAAAAAGTGTGGAAAAACCATTTTAAGAGAGATCTGCTCCTTTGTCAAGACAAGGGTTATACATGTATATGTAGACAGATATACTATATATAGGGTTATACTTGTGACAATAACATAAAGCAAAATATCATCAACGAACCTCTGAACTTACCAGCGCATGACTAATTGAATTTATAACCTTAACTGGTATACCAGATATAACAAGAGTTAATGGAAAAGTTAAGAAAATAATTTTGTGATGTCATATGTTTCCGATATTCCTATGCAGCATCAGGAGAAATGTTTACAATCAAACAAATGCTACTTTGACTAAACAAAGAGATTGTTGGGGAACTTTCTCTATGTTAACTCTCATTCCTGACGCCAGCAAATATAAATAAGGTGTCAAATAGACAGCTAATCGGTGACTTTTCCTTTTTTCAGAATGCCGCAACTGTTGTTAAGCATTATGACTAGATATATAGATAGGCAGTATCTGGTTATGCACCTCTTTAATATCTGGTCATGATCAAATATAGGGCTTTCAGAGGTTGACAGGTATGTATCCAGTACAAATAATCTCATATCTTCATTTTATTATGTTCTGGATATAATGCCGGATGACACAGACAGAAATACCTAGCACAAAATAGATAATTGAAAAAGAATTGATAAGCTAATGAATGGTAATTGATGTTCTAAGAATTCTAAAAGTCATTCTTGATTCCTATATTCAGTTAAACAAAACAAAAATATGACAAATTTACATATTGAAATCTCGTACATGCTACATAGAAAAGACAGTGATACTATGTGGCATGTTAAAACAGCACAACATAAATAAAAACATTTTACAAACAGTAATTAAAAAAACAATTTTGTCACTTTTTCATAAATACTTTATCACAGCTCTGCTTCAACTTGACCTTTGTAAGTCTTGTGATGCAAATTTTCATCTTTGACCCAGTAAACCCACCTTCCTGTTCAAAGTAGCTAATTGCAAAAAATAAAAAACAGGGTGACAATTTCTCATTCTGCAGTACTGAAGGTAAAAACCCTATAGGGGAATATAATTATGATATACAGTTACTTGAAGCCTTTTCATGAAAACTATATTCATAAACCGTTCCCAAAACTGAAGGGTTGAACTCAAACATCTGCAAGACATGATTTAACTGTTTCATGCAAAAGCATGAAATAACAGTGTTGTTACCTGTCAACATCTTTATAAAATTCGTGCTTGGTTTTCACCAAGCTTCAAAAGCACTTAGAGCCTGTTTTCAGTGTTTATATCCTCACTTTGGTATCAAACCAATGCTTCACATACTCCTTTGGGCCTATGGCTATAAACTGTCATCATGTAATAACATGTAATATGGATTATTAATGGTGCCAGTCTGCTGCTATACACCCCAAATCGGTCAATCCAACTCCAGAACCTAGGGTTAGCTGGACTGTATACATCAACTCCATATTGCCCAGGGTAAGACATTAAGTTGAACTCCAGGCCTAAGTGATGTGACTCTCAACTCTAGCCGACTTCCGACTTCCGGACATTCAAGCGACCAGGGTATGGTTTTCCATGAGCTTCAGGTCACTACAGCACTACAGGGTCACACTACGGGGTCAATAGCTTATCAGCTGCTCTCCATCAGGTCCAAGGGAGGTACTGCTACAGGTGATAGGCACCCCTTATCTGCAGACTTGTTAATAAATTCTCAGAATTTATCCTACATTGTTTGTTATTTGTTGTGTAAAAGATACTTTAAAAAAACTTGTTCTGGCACATAAATCTATTTCCTGGCTCCTTTTCATTTGTGTTGAGTTTTACCAGGAAAACAGTAAAACATGTTAATCTTATTCATATATAGAACAGAGTAACAACACTGTTTTATTCCCTGGTATACGCTATAACATAGTCTGATAGCCCAGGTATACGTTATAACATATTCTGGGTAGCCCTGGTATATGTTATAACATATTCTGGGTAGCCCTGGTATACGTTATAACATATTCTGGGTAGCCCTGGTATACGTTATAACATATTCTGGGTAGCCCTGGTATACGTTATAACATATTCTGGGTAGCCCTGGTATACGTTATAACATATTCTGGGTAGCCCTGGTATACGTTATAACATATTCTGGGTAGCCCTGGTATACGTTATAACATATTCTGGGTAGCCCTGGTATACGTTATAACATATTCTGGGTAGCCCTGGTATACGTTATAACATATTCTGGGTAGCCCTGGTATACGTTATAACATATTCTGGGTAGCCCTGGTATACGTTATAACATATTCTGGGTAGCCCTGGTATACGTTATAACATATTCTGGGTAGCCCTGGTATACGTTATAACATATTCTGGGTAGCCCTGGTATACGTTATAACATATTCTGGGTAGCCCTGGTATACGTTATAACATATTCTGGGTAGCCCTGGTATACGTTATAACATATTCTGGGTAGCCCTGGTATACGTTATAACATATTCTGGGTAGCCCTGGTATACGTTATAACATATTCTGGGTAGCCCTGGTATACGTTATAACATATTCTGGGTAGCCCTGGTATACGTTATAACATATTCTGGGTAGCCCTGGTATACGTTATAACATATTCTGGGTAGCCCTGGTATACGTTATAACATATTCTGGGTAGCCCTGGTATACGTTATAACATATTCTGGGTAGCCCTGGTATACGTTATAACATATTCTGGGTAGCCCTGGTATACGTTATAACATATTCTGGGTAGCCCTGGTATACGTTATAACATATTCTGGGTAGCCCTGGTATACGTTATAACATATTCTGGGTAGCCCTGGTATACGTTATAACATATTCTGGGTAGCCCTGGTATACGTTATAACATATTCTGGGTAGCCCTGGTATACGTTATAACATATTCTGGGTAGCCCTGGTATACGTTATAACATATTCTGGGTAGCCCTGGTATACGTTATAACATATTCTGGGTAGCCCTGGTATACGTTATAACATATTCTGGGTAGCCCTGGTATACGTTATAACATATTCTGGGTAGCCCTGGTATACGTTATAACATATTCTGGGTAGCCCTGGTATACGTTATAACATATTCTGGGTAGCCCTGGTATACGTTATAACATATTCTGGGTAGCCCTGGTATACGTTATAACATATTCTGGGTAGCCCTGGTATACGTTATAACATATTCTGGGTAGCCCTGGTATACGTTATAACATATTCTGGGTAGCCCTGGTATACGTTATAACAT
The DNA here is from genome assembly GCF_002113885.1 of Mizuhopecten yessoensis. Taxonomy (NCBI): domain Eukaryota; kingdom Metazoa; phylum Mollusca; class Bivalvia; order Pectinida; family Pectinidae; genus Mizuhopecten; species Mizuhopecten yessoensis. The sequence goes on from NW_018407853.1 coordinate 801,506, forward strand.
ATTCTGGGTAGCCCTGGTATACGTTATAACATATTCTGGGTAGCCCTGGTATACGTTATAACATATTCTGGGTAGCCCTGGTATACGTTATAACATATTCTGGGTAGCCCTGGTATACGTTATAACATATTCTGGGTAGCCCTGGTATACGTTATAACATATTCTGGGTAGCCCTGGTATACGTTATAACATAGTCTGGGTAGCCCTGGTATACGTTATAACATATTCTGGGTAGCCCTGGTATACATTATAACATAGTCTAGGTAGCCCTGGTATACGTTATAACATATTCTGGGTAGCCCTGGTATACATTATAACATAGTCTGGGTAGCCCTTGTATACATTATAACATAGTCTGGGTAGCCCTGGTATATGTTATAACATATTCTGGGTAGCCCTGGTATATGCTATAACATAGTCTAGGTAGCCTTGTATACATTATTACATAGTCTGGGTAGCCCTGGTATACACTATAACATAGTCTAGGTAGCCCTGGTATACGTTATAACATAGTCTGGGTAGCCCTGGTATATGCTATAACATAGTCTAGGTAGCCCTTGTATACATTATAACATATTCTGGGTAGCCCTGGTATACGTTATAACATGTTCTGGGTAGCCCTGGTATACACTATAACATAGTCTAGGTAGCCATGGTATACGTTATAACATAGTCTGGGTAGACCTGGTATACATTATAACATAGTCTAGGTGGTAGCCCTGGTATACATTATAACATATTCTAGGTAGCCCTGGTATACATTATAACATATTCTGGGAAGCCCTGGTATTCATTATAACATAGTCTAGGTAACACTGGTATACGTTATAACATATTCTGGGTAGCTCTGGTATACGTTACAACATATTCTGGGTAGCCCTGGTATACGTTAGGTAGCCCTGGTATACATTATAACATAGTCTAGGTAGCCCTGGTATAAGTTATAACATAGTCTGGGTAGCCCTGGTATACGTTATAACATGTTCTGGGTAGCCCTGGTATACACTATAACATAGTCTAGGTAGCCATGGTATACGTTATAACATAGTCTGGGTAGGCCTGGTATACATTATAACATAGTCTAGGTAGCCCTGGTATACGTTTTAACATAGTCTGGGTAGCCCTGGTATATGCTATAACATAGTCTAGGTGGCCCTTGTATACATTATAACATATTCTGGGTAGCCCTTGTATACATTATAACATAGTCTAGGTAGCCCTGGTATAAGTTATAACATAGTCAAGGTAGCCCTGGTATACACTATAACATATTCTGGGTAGTCCTGGTATTCATTATAACATAGTCTAGGTAGCCCTGGTATAAGTTATAACATAGTCAAGGTAGCCCTGGTATACACTATAACATATTCTGGGTAGCCCTGGTATATGCTATAACATAGTCTAGGTAGCTCTTGTATACATTATAACATATTCTGGGTAGCTCTGGTATACGTTACAACATATTCTGGGTAGCCCTGGTATATGTTATAACATAGTCTGGGTAGCCCTGGTATACGTTAGTATACGTTATAACATAGTCTGGGTAGCCCTGGTATACATTATAACACAGTCTGGGTAGCCCTTGTATACATTATAACATATTCTGGGTAGCTCTGGTATACGTTATAACATAGTCTAGGTAGCCCTATACGTTATAACATATTCTGGGTAGCCCTTGTATACATTATAACATATTCTGGGTAGCTCTGGTATACGTTATAACATAGTCTAGGTATCCCTGGTATACGCTATAACATATTCTGGGTAGCCCTGGTATAAGTTATAACATAGTCAAGGTAGCCCTGGTATACACTATAACATATTCTGGGTAGTCCTGGTATTCATTATAACATAGTCTAGGTAGCCCTGGTATAAGTTATAACATAGTCTGGGTAGCCCTGGTATACGTTAGTATACGTTATAACATAGTCTGGGTAGCCCTGGTATAAGTTATAACATAGTCAAGGTAGCCCTGGTATACACTATAACATATTCTGGGTAGTCCTGGTATTCATTATAACATAGTCTAGGTAGCCCTGGTATACGCTATAACATATTCTGGGTAGCCCTGGTATATGTTATAACATATTCTGGGTAGCCCTGGTATAGGTTATAACATAGTCTAGGTAGCCCTGGTATACATTATAACATAGTCTGGGTACCCCTGGTATAAAGTAAAACATATTCTGGGTAGCCCTGGTATACATTATAACATAGTCTGGGTAGCCCTGGTATACATTATAACATATTCTGGGTAGCCCTGGTATTCATTATAACATAGTCTAGGTAACCCTGGTATACGTTATAACATATTCTGGGTAGCCCTGGTATACATTATAGCATATTCTGGGTAGCCCTGATATACGTTACAACATATTCTGGGTAGCCCTGGTCTACGTTATAACATATTCTGGGTAGACCTGGTATACGTTATAACATAGTCTGGGCAGCCCTGGTATACGTTATAACATATACCAGGGCTACCCAGAATATGCTATAATGTATACCAGGGCTACCCAGAATATGTTATAACATAGTCTAGGTAACCCTGGTATACGCTATAACATATTCTGGGTAGCCCTGATATACGTTACAACATATTCTGGGTAGCCCTGGTCTACGTTATAACATATTCTGGGTAGGCCTGGTATACGTTATAACATATTCGAGGTAGCCCTGGTATACATTATAACATAGCCTAGGTAGCCATGGTATACATTATAACATAGTCTAGGTAGCCCTTGTATACGTTATAACATATTCTGGATAGCCCTGGTATACGTTATAACACATTCTGGGTAGCCCTGGTATACGTTAGGTAGCCCTGGTATACATTATAACACCTGGTATACACTATAACATATTCCGGGTAGCCCTGATATACGTTACAACATATTCTGGGTAGCCCTGGTAGACGTTATAACATAGTCTAGGTAGCTCTTGTATACATTACAACATAGTCTAGGTAGCCATGGTATAAGTTATAACATATTCTAGGTAGACCTGGTATACATTATAACATATTCTTGGTAGCCCTGGTATACATTATAACATAGCCTAGGTAGCCATGGTATACATTATAACATAGTCTAGGTAGCCCTGGAATACATTACAACATAGTCTAGGTAGCCATGGTATAAGTTATAACATATTCTAGGTAGCCCTGGTATACGTTATAACATAGTCTAGGTAGCCCTGGTATACATTACAACATAGTCTAGGTAGCCCTGGTATAAGTTATAACATATTCTAGGTAGCCCTGGTATACATTATAACATATTCTGGGTAGCCCTGTTATACGTTATAACATATTCTGGGTAGCCCATATTCTGGGTAGCACTGGTATATGTTATCACATATTCTGGGTAGCCCTGTTATACATTATAACATATTCTGGGTAGCCCCGGTATACGTTATAACATATTCTGGGTAGCCCATCTTCTGGGTAGCCCTGGTATATGTTATCACATACATTATAACATAGTCTAGGTAGCCCTGGTATATGTTATAAAATATTCTAGGTAGCCCTGGTATACATTATAACACATTCTGTGTAGCCCTGGTATACGTTATAAAATAGTCTAGGTAGCCCTGGTATACGTTATAACATAGTCTATGTAGCCCTGGTATACGCTATAACATAGTCTAGGTAGCCCTGGTATAAGTTATAACATATTCTGGGTAGCCCTGGTATGTGCTATAACATAGTCTAGGTAGCCTTGTATACATTATTACATAGTCTGGGTAGCCCTGGTATACACTATAACATAGTCTAGGCAGCCCCGGTATATGTTATAACATATTCTGGGTAGCCCTGGTATACATTATAACATAGTCTAGGTAGCCCTGGTATATGTTATAACATATTCTAGGTAGCCCTGGTATACATTATAACATATTCTGTGTAGCCCTGGTATACGTTATAACATAGTCTAGGTAGCCCTGGTATATGTTATCACATACATTATAACATAGTCTAGGTAGCCCTGGTATACGTTATAACATATTCTGGGTAGCCCATATTCTGGGTAGCCCTGGTATATGTTATCACATATTCTGGGTAGCCCTGTTATACGTTATCACATATTCTGGGTAGCCCTGTTATACGTTATAACATATTCTGGGTAGCCCTGGTATACGTTATAACATATTCTGGGTAGCCATGGTATACGTTATAACATATTAGCCCTGGTATATGTTATAACATATTCTGGGTAGCCCTGGTATACGTTATAACATAGTCTAGGTAGCCCTGGTATACGTTATAACATATTCTGGGTAGCCATGGTATACGTTATAACATATTCTGGGTAGCCCTGTTATACGTTATCACATATTCTGGGTAGCCCTGGTATACGTTATAACATATTCTGGGTAGCCCTGATGCTGACTGTACAATATAGTAACAGAGTAACAACACTGTTTTATTCCCTTGTATATGTTATAACATATTCTGGGTAGCTCTGATGCTGACTGTACAATACAAACTCCCGGAACAGCCACATACCATCCCCCACTACACTATCACAGCGTTCCAGGTCACTATGGCTACAGGTATCCTTGTTGCAGCCCGCAACAAAACATGGCGGCCTCTTCAGAGTGTGGGCTGACTGTGACACCAGACAAATTTTTCCCAGACACACTCTTGCTAGCAGCATTGTCTTCTCATTTTGACTTCTTTGCCCCCTGGGATCTAAAAAATACCACAAATTTCATTTTATTTAGGAAATAGTTGAGCTATGGAGATGACCACTTAATTACAATCATCAGTTATATAGTTACATTTACTGGTCATTCAAGTTAATACCTTAAATACTGTAAAAAAAAAATGATTATTGTATACCAGGAATCTTTGCCCAGTCAGATATATTCGCCCTTCAATGGTAAAATCCATATTCTCCGAGTGTAAATTTCGCCCTTCACATGTATTACTATATATGGTATGCTGTGAAACAATATTTGCTGTCATGATTTGCTGTTGCTGTCACCCTCATTTCGGAGGGCAAAAAAATGAAAGGTAAACTGCGGCAAACATTTCCTGGCATTCAGTATTGAAATGTGGAAATGTTCATGTTTTTCGTGTTGTTACATATATTACTCCTCTTACTGAGTCGATCAAGGAATACACATTAGAATATCTATGATTCAGTTACGAGCATCACTTTCTTTGTACAAAATCTTTTGAATTTTTGAAAAAAATAATCTGAGTTTCCTGTGACACCTCAGTGATATAACATATAGAAACAAAATAACCGGGGGCTGACCTAGATATACCTCCCACCCCGCCCTCCCTCATCCCCAATGAAAATAAGGGGTCATGTACTGTGTGACCATAGAACTTTTAACCTTGAATCCTGACCACTAAATCTAATCTGAAACTTGATGTTACCATACTACGTTGTATATATGAACAAAATCTGTACCTGAGAAGACTGAAGAATCATGCTACCTACAGGTACAGTACAACAAACTGGCATAATTACAACTGTTCACACATTCCCAAATTGCTTAGCAACCAGTACACTTATTAGGTAAAATATGTTACTTATATGAGTACTATGTTTTTGTATATACCAGCATATTGGTCAGCCTTAGTAGAACTCTCAGCGAAGTACATTCCTTGACCGAACATCGCTTTGTCCCCTGACATTCGGACGTCCATTCCTTGCTTCAGTATGGATTCCAGGATATCCGGCTTAGTTCCGTGGAAAAAGTAATACTCGTTGACCTCCGGAAAAGTGTCACGTTGTAAAGTTTGGTCAGTCATGTTAGCTGTTTTTATAGCACCCTTTGACCCAGAGATCGCCTCAAGATGATCAAACACTCCGATAGAACCAGCTTTGTGGAATAATGTAGCTCTAGCGTTTCCATACTTCTCAAACAAGTCTATGTTCTCCAGTCTCTGAATGTTAGTCACCTTCAGAGAGGTAAACCCTCCGAGTCCCACAGCATCACGGCCGTGTCCAATCTTGTTTGTCTCCCATGTGTTTTCTATAAGACTTTCCACTGCTTTCTTCTCCTCCTGAGAAACCGGCACAAGGCGATGGAGTTCCCCATTTGGAGGAGACACTTTCCATTTCTTCACCGTTTTTGAGGACTTAAAGTGACTCCAATAACGGGGGGCCCGCAGACTTTGCTCATAAACATGAAGGCAGAAAGACTTGGTGCCTCTTGCATGTTTCGACAACTGCGGACAAGGTACAGCAGATATAGCACCGGTTGTCTGTTTCTCAAACGCCTGGAGATATTCAACAGAAATAATTGTTAAGCACCTAAGTGTTGCATCCCAACAATCAACTAAATTCAGATACATGATATGTTGAATATAAGTTACCAAGTCTCAGATATTTACTTAACTTCAGGAGATGGTTCAAAATCCTAACTTCACCAGTGTGGCATTCTTTTTCGCCAGAATTAAGGTTCTACTTTGATCAAACTAGAATCTGCAGAAAAATTATTTGTTGGCAAATAAACAGGTGGACATATGCCAGATGCTGCTGTAAAGCATAAGCTCACCATGGTACTAGAAACAGAAAAGATAATGATCCAAACTGTTGGGAGTGGTGCTGCAGACATACTTTGGTCTTTCCATTTTTTCCCTAAGCAGAGGACAAAGAACAAAAACCACTGATCGGCAGGGGGCCCACATTAGTCACCTAGTACGATCTTACCGTGAGATACAGAAGGTTTATTCCTACACACTAACTATGCTATTACATGTTGCAGAATTAAAAGTGTACTTGCTGACATTACGTTTCATTTGTAAGAAGAACAGTAACCCAAAATGTCATCTGATTCGGAAATTGTAGAAGGTCACCAGGGCCCGTATTCATGAAACCGTTCTCATGCTCAAGCATGGAGTCTGTGCTCAAACCAACTTTCTGGTAGCTCGCTTTTAATTTATCACTGAAACATGAAATAAGGCTTGAGCACAAAAACCATGCTTGAGCATGAGTACGGTTTCATGACTACGGGCCCTGAAGGTTATGCACTTACTTTTCCAACAGTATGTTGGTCATTACCATAGATAACGATCCTGACATCTGTTACAGAGGAAGTGTTCCGACTGCTCCAAAACTCTTCAAAAGCTTCAAACATTGCCTTAGCTGAAAGTTTTGAAGGATATTTCCTAAATCTTGTTCCAAGTGCAGGAAAAGATATGGAAGTTAATCCATGAGAATCCATCTCTTCTAAGCACTTACACACCAGATCTATGATCACCTGAAATGTATGACGACAGCTTGTGACTACAAGAAAAAATGCACAAAATTTGCTGAATGTAGGGGAGGGAAATGGGGTGGGGTGGGGAAGTGTCATAGGGGAGGGAAATGGGGTGGGGTGTCATAGGGGAGGGAAATGAGGTGGGGTGGGAAGTGTCATTTCAGAATGTTATCATATCATGCACTAAATTATCTGTATTGTTTCTTCAGAATGTGTTTCTTACCCTAGATGACTCATCTTCATTGCTGCGATCAAAGTCACACATACAAACATGGTAGACTTTTTTGCAGGAGAGGTTGCCAGCATCCGTGAAGGCGACACCCTTGGGCGTGATCCCTTGGGGATAGAGGGTGGAGCACGACTGTTGGAGGGCAGGACCAGCCACCCTGTTGAGGGTATTAGACAAGGTTCCCTTGTCAAGCTTCAGTTCTTTGTTGGCACTGTTTACTATCACATCGACCTGTTAAGTGTAGCACAGAACTTACAAAATATCTGTTGATTAATTTCATATGTTACATTTGTACATGTTTTATATCACTTACACCTCGCCAGCATTGTTTGCCAAGTACATTCACAAGAAGGATACATACTGAATTCAAATATCACATTTAACGGATATTCAAGGCAAGATATATGCATGAAAGGGTAGTGGAGCAGGGGACACTTGAAACTGATCATACATACGTAGGGTCTAAAATATGGGAATAATGTACATATGTAAGTGTGGGTGATGAGGTCAGGTGGAAGTGCTTCCAAAGTGATTAATGATGAAAGGAAATTAAGGTTCCAATGTAGTCAGGTTAGTAAGTAAAACAGGTGTTGCTTACAGTGTGTCGTAGGAGTATAAACTTTCTTTATAACTGCAAAAGTCTTTCAAAATATTGTTAAAGATGCAGTTACGACCCCTTGGATGCTTTACTTACATTACAGTAAAAAGTGCTGTATCCTCTTGGATTTTTTATATTAAGGCAATTTATTACAATTAATGTCACATAAAGAGTAAACCTGTGTAATTTGCACAATTATGTTATTTTTTGGAATAGAAATATATTTTTACATTACGTACAGTGAAGCAGAGAGTATAAAATATCATAACCCCCTTGACAATTTGAGAAGGTAGAATTTTGTTTTCCACATATTATACAGGATCCTGAGATGGTATATTTAATTTAGCCTTGAACAATGACTTAATACACTTTGAAACCTCTTTAAAACACATACATGAGAAAGATATTTTACTAAGAACTTTAACATACAGAATTACCACTGGTGTAATTGACAAAGAGCACTAGAAATATTAACACTGCTATCTGAATATCTATTACAGCATGTAATTCTGTAATCCATGCATGAAAGTGTCATGTGGTAGTCATGGTTACCTTCTGGTCCTCCATTTTGTCTACCACCACGCGGACAGTCATGCCTCCGACAGTAGAACTACAGATGTCTCGGACAGGTACAACTGAATTAGTCAGAAAAGCAATGAAGATATCTTAGGTCTCTATTACAATCAACAATTTACATGCAGTATATCAAGCAATAGTTTAAACTTAAATGAGTTGAATATCATGTGCTCCTGACGGGTGACACATAGGGTACAGGAAACGCATGTCATCCATACGATGTCAGGTCATCGTCAGCGCTACCAATTCCATTTCAGTCAAAATTGTTTTTACACCATAACATTTTTATAAAACAAAGCGGATCTGTTATTATTCAAAAAGGTTGTACATGATACTTACATTTGTCTATCCTGTCCTTCCATGCCTTCACTTCACTGCTGAAAGCCTATAAAAGAGAACAAAAATCCTCTGATGTCATTGGACGATCCTGTCACAATACATCTGGATGTTCTGTTTCGTAATCACTAAATTAGTCTCCATTCATACTGCAAAGTTGTGATTAAATAAATTTACATGAGAATCCAACATCAAACTTTGGTAACTTTACAGGAAAGGTTAATTCTGCAATCTACTATTTGATTCATGAAATTCAATTTTCTTACCAACCAGATAGAGGTATCCATATTCTTTTGCAGACAATTAATGCCTTTACGAAGGCTGCCCTGAGCTAAACAATTATCTTAAGACCTTATTTAGAGGTATGGCTTGTGGCACAAGTTGTTCCTGAAGACAGGAGACAATTAACCTCTACCAAACTGAGATCAAACACTGTCTAAATATCTACCTTCAAAGTCGCTCTGTCCTTTTCGTAGATAACAATTCGGATGTCTCTGAGGGATGTGTCCTGATGTGACTCGATGAACTTCCGCACTTCCTCACAAGCATTTTTGGCTGCAATGTCCTTGGGAAAGGCGAGAAAGCCTGTGGTCAGACCGGGCATAGCAATGGATGTCAGGTCATCGTCACTGGCCATCTCAAGACACTTTGTAACGAAGTCTGTATGTACCTGTTCTCCAAATAATGTACAGTTCTATAGGATATTGCGATAAAACTATTCTCACAGGCTCAACATACAAGAGGAACTAAACAAATGCAAACTTCAAAATAAACTAATAATTCAAATCTAATTAATCTATTCATTTCAATCCCTCTTTAGGATGTACTTCTGAAAACACAAAGTATTTTTTTCCTGTAAGGATTTCTCAATTTATTTAATCTATTCAGGCTAGCTTTGTAATGAGATCTACCCCATATTTCAAAGTTACACATGCTTAAACTTTATGAAATAATGAAATACTGATCAGTGCATAAAACACATGTCCCTTACCATGGCCAGCAGTCTAGTCATGTAAAGGCCATCTACAATGTATCTTCAAAACCCAAACCAGCTAGATGAGATTGGAATTTTTAACCTTTGACTGCTTAGTGTGATCATGATTTCGACAGAATTAATCATTCAAAAGAAGTTATGTTTCACGACATTCCTGTGAATTGTTCAGTAAAAGAACATAACAATGGAATGGTTTTGAATGACAATGACCTTGACCTTTGGATAAAGGACATCATAGTGATACATATAGAACATTATCCAGCCATGGTGCATCCATCTAGTAATCTTCATCAAAGTAGGTATAGGGCAGCAGTATATTACCTGAACAATAATATGACCTTTGAACCTTGACATTGCTGCGACCTCGGCTACATAAAACATTCTGTTTAAAATAATGGTGACCTTAACCTTGGGTGCAAAATGCAGAAATAGAAACTCTTTGATGTTAGCTTGTTATCTAGTCTCTGAAGATTCAAGGAAAAATGATGGCACTAGAGCAATGACATCACTGTGCAATGGCTTTCTGGATAAAAAGACATTGATAATGCTATACACTCCTGCCATTTAGAAGTTAGGATGCAGACAAGAATATGGCTTAGACTGATGGACATGTACATTATCCTTTGGCCAGCCCATTCCCTGGTTTCATTGGTAAAGTAATGATAACAAATTTCCAATGAGTTACCTTCGCAGCATTATCTGTGCCCCACTTGACAAGAGAGCCGTGGTAAACATGGTCACAAGGCAGGTTGCCTGCCTCTGTTATAGCTACGTCACCAACAGTTATGCCATTGGGATATTTCTGCCGACAATCTGTCTGCAGACTGTCCCCAGACGCCTTCAGAAGGATGCGAGAAGCGGTCCCTTTTTTTAGGTCAAGGTCAGTTGATGTACTATTCACAATCACATCCACCTGTCAATCAGAAAATGCAAAGCAAAAGGCGTGAAAATATGAATATTGGAGCGAATATCAGTTTGGGCTTATAATTGGGTGCACTATAATGTAAATCACTAGATTGGTCCACTAAGATGTAATAAATAAAATTTCTGACGTAATTAAATCTTAAATTTTACCTCATACCTAATGAGTATTGCTCAATACCAAAGTAAAGCTGATGATCGACTCTCATTACCAACTTAAGCTGATGATTGAGTCTCATTATCTAACTTAAGCTGATGATTAAGTCTCATTATCTAACTTAAGCTGATGATTGAGTCCCAATACCTAATTTAAGTCTCATTACCTAACTGAGGCTGAAGATTGAATCTCATTACCTAATAAAAGCTGAAGATTGAGTGTCATATAACTTAAGCTGATGATTGATTCTCATTACCTAACTCAAATCTCATTACCTAACTGAAGCTGATGACTGCATGAGTCTCATTACCTAACAAAAGCTGATGATAGTCTCATTACCTAACAAAAGCTGATGATTGAGTCTCATTACCCAACTAAAGCTGATGATTGAATCTCAATAATTTACTTAAGCCGATGATTAAGTCTCATTACCTAACTTAAGTCTAAATACCTAACTGAAGCTGATGATTGAGTCTCATTACCTAACTTAAGTCTCAATACCTAACTTAAGTCTCAATACCTAACTGAAGCTGATGATTGAGTTTCAATACCTAACATATATCTGACTAGTGAGGCTCAGTACATTATATAACTTAAATTTGACAAATAAGATTATAGCCTAGGTAAATTTTACAGGCTGACTACAAGATCAGCTTTCTAAATTTTCAACTAAAACATTTAGTACAATTTTCATAACATCATGATTTGAAGAAAATTTATGACATACAGTTTCTTCAGCGATATTTCCTTTGACAACTCGGATCAATACTCCATCGACAAGAAGTGTGACAGTTGTCTCCCCTGAAGTGCCAGCAGGTGGACCCTCCTCATCTATCAACAAGTAACACTGATACATGTAAAATTACCAAGTTATCTATACCATGTACACTTGTCATTGAAAATTACAAAAATAAACTTGTTGAACTGAGTCTGATTGATGTAGGGTCACATATAAAGATTAAAGACATGGATTTATCATGTTATACACATTTTCCTAATAAAATGAGTTAACAGCTATTTACAAAACAGGATTTTTTTATAACATGCATAGAAATATTGGTTTAATATAATACACAGTATACTAGTCTTTTATGTGGTGCTATTATTTTTACATTTTTTCCCTGTCAAATCACAGGATATAGGATACTGAATGACATTCAATAATTTATGGCTTCATATATCTCATGTTACAAGTTACTGGATCGTGCAGAGTAATTTCGGACTATGTCATTATGTGGCACTAAATAATTGGACCTACTAAAAGTTATCGTTTACCAGCTATAGGCTTATATTTATCACTATCAAAATTTCCAAAAATATTATGATTAGGGAAATTATGTTTAAAAATGCCATTGTTCTTTGAAAACAAAATCAATCTCAATTCTATCAGCTGTGTTTGTTTGAAATATTTGCATTAAATTACCTGTATATTCCAGATTGAAGTCACTAGTGTTAAGTTCATCGTCGCTGCCAGAGGGATATGATTCGGTGTCCGACATCTGAGTAAAAAAAATGAGAAAATCCTGTAATGCCTACTAATAATATAATGGGAGGTTCATGAAGCTGACATCAGCCTTACTGTGGTCAATTCATAACATTTTTCATATACCAGGTACATGTTAAGCATTTCAGACTTACCTTAAAAATGCTTTATAATAATTAGTTAAACAATACTAAAACGAAAGTAGAAATTCCAAATGCAATATTTACTAGAGTTAATTATTCATACAAAACGTTTATATTCATGTTACATTTTAGAGTACTGGAGGGTTAATATCATAATTTTATCAGATTTGTATAGCCTTACCTTTTTTTTTATCAAATCTTGTATGATAACGGCGCTCCAATCATCATTTGTGCATAACTACGATTCTATACGTCATTATATTACTTCCTTCAGCTTGTCTTCAAGCGTGTCACAGACGTCGGATTCCGTAACAAAAGTAGCTATGTATAGGGTATCGATTTTTTATGTAAGCCCCTAATATCCATTTTAAACATACATTGTGATGTCGCTTAACCTCGAGGATATACGTATGTACTCTGGTATGTTGTCCAAGTTTAAACTGACCCCAACACACTTTTAAACAATTCAACAGAAATTTTGTCCTAATTATTTCAAATGTGAAATACAAAATACAAAATGCACTGCTTACAAACTGTTTCAGAGTCTAATGAACCAGCAAAATTTAAAATAGGTAGAAGCAGCAATTAAACGAATTAAATGTTTTGAGATATATTCCTGTTTTATCATTTAAGGTTAAGGGTAACACTCAGTGGCGGATCCAGAGACCTATCTGGGGGGGGGGGTTCCATGTTGGAAAAAATTTGATGAAAATGGTGAAAATATATGATTTTTAAAGAAAATTCTCGGGGGGGGGGGGGGGGGGGGGGGGGNGGATCCGCCACTGTCACTGGTACTGCGCCAGTTATAATTGCAAAAGAGTTCCACTGAATCTTTATAGAGAAATATAAAGCAACCAAAAGGATTTTTGTGTGGTTTGGAATAACTCCCCATGACAAGTTAATTATGGGTTGGTGACATGCTTCAACACCTTGACTGGCAATCACTTGAAGACAGAAGGAGAGTCATGCGACTGACAACACTACATAAAACTATACATGACAAAGTCAATATAAGAAAAGACCAACTCATACCTACATCCCGCCACAGACACGCACACCAGAACTCATATCAAACACTCTCATGTAGAACACAGGTACGACAACAATCCTTTTCCCTCGTACCATAGTAGACTAGAATAACCTGCCTCCAGATTTAACCTCCATTACCTCTTCTGACTGCTTCAAACTGTCAATCTTTTCTTCTCTTGGCCTAGCACCCACTATCACATGACATGATCTTCAAATAGATGAAGGTGGTCATGACTATGTAGATGTAGATGCAGATAGATAGATGCAGATGGGACTGTTGACCCATCAATTGGAGACTCATTATTCTAATTCCTATGTGGCAGCAATGGACAAGTATAGACTTTGCAGTGTAACGGCACTGTACCCAAAACAGGACAATAGCCTAAACGGGACACTTGTGGGAAAACGTCTCAAGAAATAATTTTAAGGTAGTAGAAAAGTCATACGTACCTCTCGTATGACAGAACATACCAATAGTTTACACATGCTTTACACAAATGGAATATGCATTGATATTCTCCCATACTCGTGAAATATATATGGTATTCAATGGGAAACCATTGTATGTCCTCTATATACCTGTATTACTTTAATTCAGAGGATAGAAGAAGTATTCAGAATGAGGTTAACGCAGTTAAGATGAAATCCGAGAATGTGAATGATCAAAAGATGAGAAGAGAAAACTACTCATAGATCGATAGTGGTACATATAGCACAATATTTACTTACAACCGCATACTGTGTTCATAGCTCCTTTAGACTAGGACTTGGTTCATTGGTACATTGCAGGTGACACCGTTGTTAGCGTCTAGTCGCTTCTTAAGGTGCTTCTTAATACCGAACTTGTCAACATATATTGTCTTACTCAGGTTAGTCAGACAATTTTTGTCATTTTCCCCTATTGTAAATTTTTGAGACTTTACCTCCCCTTTAACTATATGAAGAAAACTTTTGTACAATGATTCTCCACCATGTTCAGGCGCGTAGCTACCATGTAAGCCAATAAGCCCGGGCTTGCACATGATTTTGACAAGTATAGGTTTTCATGACGGTTTTTTTCTTGCTGATACTATAAAGTGGAGTTTAAGTTTTGAATATATAGTATATATATGTAATTTCTCAGATATGATACATTGTTAATAGTTAGTGGGGCAACCTCGCTTCTCGAAATGCCCAACAAATAACAGGAGCAAGTATAAGGAACTAGTTACAAGCACAAACAGAAGACGAAACTGTGTGGGAGACTGAGTAAAGGTGACAGTGGGGGTAACCTCGCTTCCCAATTAACTCGGATCAGATTATGAGAAAGACAAACCCAATTGCATGTTCACTAATGCAGAAGTATCAAATGCATTTATCAAGATTAGGTAAAAACCAGACAATGTATGTATGGAGGGTGCACAAAGCAATACCGACGGTTAATCTTCAGAATTACACTGGATCCACGTAAATAGGTATATAGATATAGATTGAGTTTTTTCTTGCGGATTAAAACGAGGAAACAGACATCAATACGTGGTAAATGGCTCCTGAGACGTTCTAGAAAACAAAATGTTCGTGGGGGAGACCCCCAGACCCCCCTTAAAAGGGTGGGGGGGTGGAAGACCCCCTCCCATACTCTCCCCCGGCTCGCGCTTCGGGGGGGGGGGGGGGGCTGCCTTCGGCAACCCTATGTCGGGCTTACACATGGTAAAGGGGCTAGCTACGCGCCTGATGTTTGCCAATGCTTCTGTTGAAATAGCATTACGTATGTGTAGCTGTTTTGTAAATGTTTGATTACAATATCAAAAGTATTTTATTACAAATTCTGTCATACAATGTATGTCGTAGTTTAATTAGCCACTCATACAAAATATTATATACAATATAGTTTAGTTTATTTTATACAGGATCTATATAATCCTCTCCACTGGACTCAAACATGGTATGTAAAATATGATAATGCATGCACACATCTCACATGACGGTTAAGGTATTCCGTCTTTACGTATTGCAGAGTTACCTTCTCTTGAGAGCAGGTATTGGTTGTTACGTCATTTGTTTGTGAGAGTAACGTCATAAATTTTTGAGAAAACGACGTAATTTTCTCACACAAATCAATGACGTAACAATCAATACCTGCTCTCAAGAGAAGATAACTCTGCAATACGCAAAGACGGAATATGGACATCTATGGAACGCCGGTGCGCAATGCGAGGCAATTCGCAATTCGCAATACGCAATTCGCAATTCGCAGTACGCTATTCGCAATTCGCATTGCGCACTGGCGTTCCATAGACATCACATGCTTAACGAGTTATGTTAGCTCTGTAGCTATAAATAATCTCCTGATCAATCCAGTGTCTATCGAGTCTGTTCTTAAATGTATTTACTGCTGGTGCTGATATCACATCCTCTGTAAGACTGTTCCATAGTTTTTCTATTCGTAGATAAAAAAAAGTTTTTCAATGTTTGAGTATTGTGGGTAAAGTTTTTCGGGATAGTCCTACAACAATGTAAGGAAATCTGATGCGTTTCGATCATATACACCACTCGTTATCTTGTATACTTCTATGGCATCACCTCTTGCACGTCTGTAACTCAAAGTAGGTAGATTTAGCCTGTTTAGCCGCTCCGAATATAGTAGATCATACTTTCTAGCATATCAATATATTTAGCTCTATATGGGTACCATACCGTGTTTGCATATTCTAGATGAATTCTAACTAGACTTATATGTAATAGTGGAAAAGAGCGTTCATTCATATATTGAAGAGTTCATCGAACGACAGCGAACATTGAATTTGCCTTTTTTTCCTGCGCACTTATTTGATCAAAAATAGTAGGGCGTTGTCTACAATCACTCCAGGATCCTTCTCAATGTATACTTTATTTAATGCTTCATGGTTTAGATAACATGTTCGTTCACATGACGCACGACCTATGTGCATAGATTTATATTTGCCAGGATAAACATTTCATAAACCATTTGTCGCTCCACTCGGAGAGTTTTTTTCAAATCCGCTTGGACATCATTAGTATCTTTAATCCCACGTATCACTTTTAACAATTTAGTATCAACAGCAAAACAGTAACCGGTAGATGTATAGTACGAACAGAATGGGTCCCAAGACGGATCCTTTGGGCACTCCCGATGTTATTGCAGTCCATCTTGAATGTTCTCTTTTTGAAATGAAACTTGTCGTCCATTTAATATTCTCTTCACTTAACCCGTTCGATAACATTTTACTCAGTATAGCGTAGCTGCCTTAGGTTCGAGTAGGCACGTGCCTACAAATACTTTTGTCAAGTGTTTGTTTTAAGTCAGTGCAAATTAAAAAAAAGGTGTTTTTGTAGTCATAATAATCTTGTATACACGTACGGAAGTGCAATACAACTTTCAAGCTTAAAGTAAACAATGATGATAACACAACGATGAACAAGTTTGTAGTCAATTCGAAATATCAAAACTTCTGAGACCCACTCAGATGATCCCCATCGCAGTGAAACTGTCTCGTTTTCCAAAAGTAATGTGTCATCCTATAATGCCCTTGCCCTACTCCTCCCTGATTTGGCACGCATATGATATCTGTTTATATACTGAACCCTAAGGGCAAAACGATATTTGCCGCTTGAAAAAAATTCACCAAGTCTCTATTTCCTGACACCGATGTGCAAACCATATAGTCGACGATCTGTATGATCGACATGTTTTAGTGTCTGCAGACAAAGAATCTAATATTTTAATCTTTGTTTGCAAACACTATTACATTGTCTGCTTGCAAAAATAGAATAAAGCATGCTTGATCACCAAGGTAACCCTTTTCTGATGACGAAATACTAGCTAATCACGCTACTGTATTACAATCTTTCCGAATACCCATTAATGATAAGGGTACGGACCTGCATCGTTGTATTGAATTCCAAAACTTTACAAGAATGCTTGAAAATAATGTTCTATCGCTCTTCCATGCCATTATGCCAACTTGTCCAACCCTTCTTTATACCAATTTATCAGAGTTAAATTTGGAATTCGAAGAATTCAAAAGATCTTTCGACCAATCTTTAACATCCTATTCTCAAAAATATGTTTTACTCTAAAAACAATCACCAAAGTATTATTCATGTAGGCATATTCCTTGGAGCCAATCGATTTCTCAATTACTTATAACCTGTTATTCCTTTTTTTAAACTGATAAATAAAATTAAAAAAAATATATATATTTTTAAAGTTACATCGTATGATTGCAGTGGCGCAGAGCGACCTGTCTTCGCTGGTAGGGCTCTCCCCAACCCTAAGGTAGCGCACTTTGAGTCACTGCAACCTACATGTTAATAATAATAAGAAGGGTAGTCTCACAATAATCTAATGTCGATATTGATCCCTATTACAAACTATTTTAAGTTCTAGGAAACAGCCAACTGTATTTTATATGTACCAATGGAATTGATTTATATTTTGTACAAGTATTTTATATGTATTAATGAACATAAATGTAGTTGTGATATGTGACACTTAAATAAACAAATTGAACTTGAACTTGAACCTATGAGAAAAAAATGTACCCTTCCTCTGGCCGACATTTTTTCTTTTTTTTATACGAGGCTAAATTTTGTTGATGAGTGATCAGGACAAAAAAGCCAGACAAATCCTTATGTGCTCTGTTTAACTAGCAAAAAGAAATTGACCAAATCGATCATATATTTCCTCCCGAGCTTGAAATTAATGACACTAACTCCGTCGCTTTCCTCCATCTTTACTCATAGAGTTATCAAAAGGAACCTCTTACAACCACACTAGGGCGATTTTAATTTTCCGATCATAAACCTTCCTTTTCTTGGAAGTAACATCCCTGTTTCCCATGTTACAGTTGATTTGGTCGGTATTCATCATCTTGATCCAAATAGCATAAATTCATGAATTCATCATGATATCAGAGTTGTCGACTGCCGACGGGCAAACTTACAACACATGGTTTAAAATCGTCATCATGTTCTAGTAGGGAAATATGCTATTTCTTTGTGTGATATGAAGGTCGATATTTTTGATAATGCTCATTAGTGTGGCTCTGCCTTACTTCTCATTTTGAGGACGCAACATAACTTGGATTTAACCTAGATTTCATTGTCGATAAAGCTGCTTGCCATTCCGGAACACGTGATCTTTTTCTCCTTGTATTTTTCAATGATCTCCATGCCTTTGTTCATTTTTTTTCCTTGTTTAATCCATTTTGAGTTTACACTGTGATTTTGGTATTGCTCCACACGTCAGTGACGTAATGAACAATAGGGCCAACGGTATTACAGTGGAATTTGCCGTATCTCTAAGGAAACGCGGACGTAATCCATCAAGTCACGCAGACTTGTCGATTGTCAACGCTGTTAGTTCTTTCCTTACTTGTTTCCTATCAATAAATATAGGTGGTGACTTTGGTACCAATATTTTCCTTCTTGTAATCTGCGGGATCTCACCTTCATTTGACAGTTCCTTCACAAAAAAAACCACTCTTAAAATCCTTTCTGATTTTTCTTGTTTGTGTTTTAACTTTATTTCTTATTTTGCAGTATTCTCACCCAATGATTTCGTCCTCGGAAGCAATCTTTTTCCCCGAGTGAGTGCTTCTTTCTGACAAGTTCTCTGGTTGTACTGTCGATTGGGTATCCTTGCTTTCTGATGTAACCAGTAAGTTGCTTTCTAATGGGAACATCTTTTGTTGAAGTTCCCGTTTCTTATCATTAAAGCATTTCCAGTTGTAGTTTATACCATCATTCCGAAAGCATTCCGATCAGTTTATATTTCAAATTTCTTGCTGTAAACTCCGCCTTGTTGAATGAAGGTCTTTGGGGAGCGGTTTCTTTTACAACTAGATGAAAGTCAAGACACGTATCGCTCTTTCTTAGAGGGCTTTATTCATTACCATATCCTCTCCATTTGTGAAAAATAAAGTCTAATAAGTTTGGTTTGTTAGTTTCTCTTCAACGGGTTAGTTTTCTGACCGTGACGTTACAGTGTCACGATTATAGGACGGGACAGTACAGTGTGGCAATTACAGGACAGGGGGTACAGTGTGGCGATTACAGGACGGGGGGTACGGTGTGGCGATTACAGGACGGGGGGTACAGTGTGGCGATTACAGGACGGGGGGTACAGTGTGGTGATTACAGGACGGGACGGTACAGTGTGACGATTATAGGACGGGACGGTACAGTGTGGCGATTACAGGACGGGGGGTACAGTGTGGCAATTACAGGACGGGACGGTACAGTGTGGCGATTATAGGACGGGACGGTACAATGTGGCGATTACGTGACGGGGGGTACAGTGTGGCGATTACAGGACGGGACGGTGCAGTGTGGCGATTACAGGACGGGGGTACAGTGTGGCAATTACAGGACGGGACGGTACAGTGTGACGAGTATAGGATGGACCTGTACAGGGTGACGATTACAGGACAGAACTTTACAGTGTGATGATTACAGGACAGTACTTTACAGTGTGATGATTACAGGACAGTACTTTACAGTGTGACGAATACAGGACAGAATTTTACAGCGTGACGATTATATGACAGTACTTTACAGTGTAAGGATTACAGGACAGAACTTTACAGTGTGATGATTACAGGATGGGTCTATACATTGTGACGATTACAGGACAGAATTTTACAGTATGACGATTACAGGACAGAACTGTACAGTGTACGGATTACAGGACAGAACTTAATAGCGTGAGGATTATAGGACATAACTTTACAGCATGAGGATAACATGACAGAACTTTACAACGTGAGGATTACAGGACAGAACTTTATTGTGTGACGATTACAGGACAGAACTTTACAGTGGGATGATTACAGGACAGTACTTTACAGTGTGATGATTACAGGACAGTACTTTACAGTGTGACGAATACAGGACAGAATTTTACAGTGTGATGGTTACAGGATGGGTCTATACAGCGTGAGGATTATAGGATATAGCTTTACAGTGTGACGATTACAGGACAGAACTTTACGGTGTACGGATTACAGGAAAGAACTTTACAGTGTGATGATTACAGGACAGTACTTTACAGTGTGACGAATACAGGACAGAATTTTACAGTGTGATGATTACAGGATGGGTCTATACAGCGTGAGGATTATAGGATATAACTTTACAGTGTGACGATTACAGGACAGAACTTTACAGTGTGACGATTACAGGACAGAACTTTACGGTGTACGGATTACAGGAAAGAACTTTACAGTGTGACGATTACAGGACAGAACTTTAGAGTGTACGGTTTACAGGACAGAACTTTACAGCATGAGGATAACATGACAGAACTTTACAACGTGAGGATTACAGGACAGAACTTTACAGTGTGACGATTACAGGACAGAACTTTACAGTTTGACGATAACAGGACAGAACTTTACAGTATTACAGGACAGAACTTAACAGTGTGACGATTACATGACGGGATAGACGACTGTATGAGTTATTTTGTTCTGAATTAAAAAAAATAAAGTTTGACATAATGCAAGCATGTATATTTATATATATATATATATGTTGGAAATATTCAAAGTAAGACGCAACTCCCATACGTTTTCTGTCCATGATAACTTTCAAAGGGTTTCTGGCAAGCGAGGTACTTACATGTATGTTATCAGCTCCACCGAAAACAGAGAATAGAAACACCCAATAGACATATATAGGCGAAGAATCTCTTTTGGCATATTTTTCGGTCCATCTGCAATATTTCTGTGGTGATATAACTCACGGTCTATTGATTCTGTTAGAAGAACTCTTATCCTTGGGTGGTGTACGTCAGCCATTATCAAGATTATGTCACGAAGGTGATGATGTCATGCTTGTAACATGTACATAAATGTAAACCACGAATTAAGCGGATAGAGACCGGGACAAATGAGGTCAGACTCCCTCTTGTGAAAAAAAGATATAGAGGACTTCAGCAATAGAAAGATCCCTTGTGTGCTTATTTTCGAAATAGGTCTTGTTTTCAAATGTATATTTATTGCGTTCATTGTACATTTAACATCAATTTATTTCTGATTTTATTTGGCAGACACGAACAATTTCTGTCAGCTTATTAATGGACGATATGTGACGTCATCACAAATCGACGGTTCGACTCGCTGGCCGATCGGCAACAATGCGGCACTCAAGGGTATATAATATGTAGTTTGGCCGATGTATCGGCCAAACTACATATTATATATTGTATCGGCCCAGCGGAACACTAATGGTTAAACCAAATTTGGTATGGAGCATCATCGGGCAAAGAAAGCCAAATGTTGTTTGAATAAAGGAGATGGCCCTCTTTGGGCAAAGGAGTGGACCAATTAGCCAGGATAAAAGTAAATCTTTTAAAATCTTTTGTTAAGTATGGGTTTGATGTTTTATAACCAAATTTTATCAGGAGCATTCTTTGGGCCAAGGGGATTCAATGTTGTATCAACAGAGAGTGTGACTCCTACTTTGCCAGAAATTGACATTTAGGGCAACTTTTCTTCCAAAGCATGAAACTACCCAATCTGAGCAGTAAAAAATCTTTCTCCTTTATTAATGAAAAAGTGGATCCGGCACGGGGATCCAACGTCATGCGGGCAATGGTCTGTGGTCTGTCTGATACAGAAATCAGAGGTGGGTACCACAAGGGTATTCAAACAGAGCTCCATCCAAGAGTAATAAGTTCAATAAAGTAAACGAAACAGCATCACACCAAGGATTATGTTACGGGCTTAAAGTTTCAACCATATTTGACCCCTGTGAACTTAATGGTAAAGATTATTTGATGAAAATTCATCCCAAAAATCTTTGGACCTAGGGTATTCTACTTTGTGTAAATGGGGAATGTGGCCCCACTGGGCCAGAGATTGAAATTTCAGGCAATTTATCTTCAAAACCCCACTCCTCCTTGCGCTTACAGCTACCTGGATGATATTTGATATGAAATATCACTAGGACAAGGAATCTTTACTTTGTATAGTTGATGTTGGTGTGACTCCTGGAACAAGAGGAATGTGGCTCCAATAGGTGAGATTCAGGTGTATATCTGTATCTATGAACATGCATCAATACATTTATGTTTCTACTATTCACCCTTGGTCAAACCCCACCCCTGGAGGCTTATTCCCCGGGTCATTACAGCTGAAATCTCCATCTTATAACCGAAAATACCATTACTAGGCATTGGCGATAATATTGTTGTACATGTACCAGAATGGGTCCCTTCCAAGGACACTTGCAATTGGTCCTTTGGTTATAACATGGAAACAGTTGAAATACCTAACCTTTTTCCTCATTCGCAATTGCTAGGCGTGATGAGACAAATACACTAATGCTACCAGGTTTTGTTCTAGGACATTTTTGTGCGTGGCACTTGAAATATCTTTCAGTTATCTGTTCTTCAAGAATAGGTTTTCAAAAAAGAGATATGGGTAGACGTTTTCTTGTATACTGGAAAATATTTGGAAAAATTGAAATCACTTTACATACAACTCCTGATACTGGTGCATGTTACTTTCATGTGAACGTTTTGTTAACTTGTTAGGTAAGGTCCTTTTATCTGTGTCCTATTTAGAGTTATTGCCCTTGAAATATTTGTTCAATTTGAATCTCATTACCCAATCAACTGATTGATATTGGACCAACCCCATCAAATTCTGTGCTCAAATCCATGTTTTGCACATTGGTATTTCTTTGTATGATAGAGATAAACGACCAACAAGGAAAGCTAGCCCTTGGGAAGGTCCACCATTTTGTTCTCTAGTTCTATATGAGATATTGTTAATTTACTATTTGCATATTGACAATAATATGAGAAAACTGCCCATTCATTATCATAACAAACTGGGCCAATATGGGTAAACTGGGCCAATACGGGATACACTTGGCCAATATTAATAACGCGCCAATCGAAAGCAGGTCATATTATTTGGAACAATTCTATACTTATCGGCGCCGACTATCTTCACCTTCAGTAATGCTTCATTGACAATGGCTGAAGACAACAAACCATGGAGCGAGCATCCGAAAGCTCTGCCAAAAATGGCGAAGACATGCTAGCGGTTTAATGCATGACATTACTAGATACAAAGTGTTAAGCGAGTTAAGCCAATGATATAATTGCTTAGTGATAAATTACTAGTTCATACTCAATGGCAAATTCTGAACTACAAGGTTGTCTACCCTTTTCCAAGTTCAGTGGTGCAAATATCTCAGGAGGTACCATAAATATAAATGCAATGCCTAAAAACATGTTAAAGCGAAGTACAGTCAGACCATGTCTAGTTCACAGGAACAAATCAACTGAACAATATTTTGTAATAATTGTTATTAAATTTGTTGAATTTAATCAGTTTACTTTTGTTAAATTTAAGATTATTGCCAATAATGTACAACTAGTTTATTAATAAAAGTGTCATTAATCAGCTAATTCAACATTAGCTAAGTTATTAAGCCTCGGTCTGTCACATTGGCCCTCGGCCGCAATATGACAAGACCTTGGCCTAAAAACTGGGCCAATATGGAATTAGCAGATTAATAACCCTATAAAACTTTGTAGTGAACCAGTATATAAAATATTATATTCAACATTTTTGTAACATCAATAAAATATATTTTTATACATGTGGAGTTTTTGTTTTCTACAAATTAATGCTGCCAAATGTTTTTATAAATGTTCTGATGTAGAAAGAACATGGATGGTGACCTGTTTTTTACTAGATGGACTTTCAGACCAGTGACAATAGGTGTCCTCCCAGGTATCCAAAAACCAGCAGGGATATTACAAGGACACTTAATCTCGTCATCAAAATTCATGTCTTCGCCTGATCACTTTCATTGGCTTAACCAAATAAGACCTGAGTCAGGGCTTCCTTTCCAAGAGCATATAGCTTGGGATTGCTGCATTCCAAGACGGCCACCTGTCGACCATTTTGTTTATCTCATCAATCCAGACTCAAAAGTAAACATGATGCACAACTAGACTAAAGGGAAATTACATATGAAATTTGAGAAAGATTCATTTAGTACTTTCTGAGAAATAGCGATAAAAAAATTGTTTAAGGACTGACCACAGATGAAGGGCGATTTGAATAGCTCACCATCTGTTGATAGTGGGCTAAAAACTAAAGAAACATAAATTTACTTGATAAAATACAACATGATTTATTTACACAAATACTTTTATATACACTCAGAGTCTTCACATTCATCCAAAGTCTTTCAAGATGTTCAATGATTGGTGAACAAGGAGAACCAATTGAAATGTCAGCTTTTCTAGTTCACTATATATTATTACACTTCAATGTCTAATCAGTGTCAGGTCTGAAAGGTGACTTCCAAGTTTGGAACACCTCTCCCCATTTCTTTCGTTCTGGAAAATAAAGAGTGAAACAATAGGAGATATTGATGTTAACAAGATAATATTGTACAAAGAAAACTACTACTGCTTTCATAAAAATTAAAAGTCATTCCATTGGAAATTATTACTTAAAAATAATTAAATGTTCTCTTCAAAGTTTCAGGTTTTGCATGCATTACATGTTATTACAAATTCATGAGAGAAAGCAAATTTTCATATTAAAATGATTGAGTGGTAGAAATTGGAGCTTTTTGATTAGATGACTAGAGCCAGGATTACCACTGGTAAGCTAGGTATATGACTCTCATTAATTACTCTAACTGTACATATGCTGTATCTATCAGCCTCTATGTTGAACATTTGTATAATTACTCTGCAAAAAAAAACATGTTTTCTCTATCAAACAAATTTTCCAGATGAGTTTGTAAAGTGTTCATGAGTAAGCCTCCTTTTGAAGTACATGTTCAAACTTCTAGAAGGTATGTACAGGTCATTTAAATTGGTGAAAAGGTGGAAGTACAGTAAGATATGTGAAAGTTAGGAGGAAGTTGAACTTCATTTGAGGACTAATTATTACTTACCTACAGGTGGGAAATCTGCAGGATGTGAGCGCACATACTCTTCTAACTCAAATAACTTTACTCTGGCCATATCCTCTCGCTTTTTACGGATTAAATATCCACCAACTCCAACTGCAAATCCAACTGCTAAATTTCTCGGATGTCCTATTAAAAGAAATACAACAAAATATGAATATTTCAAAATGATGGTCATGAATCTCTAACAAGAGGCCCAGAGGGCCTGTATCCTCTGTCAGGGGTTATATTTATATGCAATTCAGAATTGGACAACATCCTGTCATTCCTACAGAAGAAGAAGGATTTTGAGGAATTGGGTATGTTTCCCCTGTTGGGCCCCGTCCCTCTGGCCTCAAGGGGGTCAGACCCACTATTACATACAAAATTAATTTCCCTTCCCCACATGATGCTAATTTCAAAGTTGGTCAAAATACTTTCATCTCGACAGAAGAAGGAGGATATTAAAGCTATTCCTCTTTATCCCTATTGGGCCCTGCCTCTCTGCCCCCAGAGGGGTCTGACCCATTACTTAAAAAACAAGAGGCCCATGGGCCTTAACGGTCACCTGAGTCTATAGTATTTATTTTTGTTGTTGAAATATGTACCAATTTGAGTAAAAAATAGTATAATGTTAACTTAACTTTGTCAGGACCATGAGCTGATCATTCCTAGACCAATTTTAAGTGAGATCGGCCTATTAGAACTTAGTAGCAAAATAGCGGCCATGGCAGCCAAATTGTATTTCTGATTGACCCGAAAAATAACAACACTTTGTCAGGACCATGATTCGATCATTCCTACAAAGTTTCAGTTCAATCGGCCAAGTAGATCTTTACTTTAAGTTTGAAATAGTTTTCCAAAATGGCAGCCGTGGTGGCCATATTGGATTTCTGATCGACCCGAAAAATAACAACACTTTGTCAGGACCATGAGGCGATCATTCCTATCAACTTTCAGTTCAATCGGCCCAGCAGAACTTGACTTTAAGTTTGAAATGTAAAATGTTAACGGACGACGGACGACGGACGACGGACGACGTACGACGGACGACGGACGACGACGGACGAAAACGGATAGCAATAGGTCACTTGAGCTAAAGCTCAGGTGACCTAAAAAGGTGTTCTTCTTTTTCCCAAGGATGCTCCATACCAAATTTGGACAAAATCATGTCATTCCTACAGAAGAAGAAGGGTTTTGAAGAATTTGCTATGTTTTCCCTATTGGGCCCCGCCCCTATGCACACCGGGGGGTCAGATCAACTGTTTATACAAAAATAAGTCCCCTTCACCCAAGGATGCTTCAAACCAAATATGGACAAATCCTCATCATTCCTACAGAAGAAAAAGAATTTGCTAAATGACCCTTATTGGGTCCCAGGCTCAGACAAACAGTTAAACTATACAATTTAGTTCCACTTCACCCAAGGGTGCTTCATACCAAATTTGGACAAAATCCTGTCATTCATACAGAAGAAACTATGTTTCTCCTAATGGGCCCCATCCATCTGCCCCCAGGGAGGGGTGGGGGGCACACTCACTGTACATACAAAATTGAGTCCCTTTTGCTCGAGGATGCTCCAGACCAAATTGGGATGAAATCCCTTACCGGGTAATTTCTATGGTAGGAGGATTTTAAAGGTTTTACCTCTATTTCACCTATTGCACCCCGCTCTTCTGCCCCAGGGAAGCCACACCCACGGTTTATACAAAATTGAGCCCCTTTTGGCCAAGGACACCCCAGGCTAAATTAAGATAATATCCTTTTTTCCTTAAGATAGGAAAAGGATTTAAAAGGTTTTACCTCATTTCCCCTATTTAGCCCCACCCTTCTGACCCCAGGGGAGCCACACCCACGGTTTATACAAAACTGAGACCCCTTTGCCCAAGGATACCCCAGGCTAAATTAGGATAATATACCTTTTCCCCCTACGATAGGAAAAGGATTTTAAAGGTTTTACCTCATTTCCCGTATTTGGTCCCACCCCTCTGACCCCAGGGGAGCAACACTAACCGTTTAGACAAAATTGAGTTCCCTTGGCCCAAGGATGCTCCAGGCTAAATTAGGATAAACTCCCTTAATTCCTACGGCAGAAGAAAGATTTTAAAGGTATTACCTCTATTTCCCCTATAAGGCCCCGCCCCTCTGCCCCAAGGGAGGCCACACCAAATTGCAACCATTTATACAAAATTAAGCCCCATTGTCCCAAGGATTCCGCAGGCTTAATTAGGATACAAGAGGCTTATGGGCCTAAATGGTCATCTGACTACAAAGACTGAGCAGGGAGAATGGTAACTTTTCAACTTTCAATGGAATATTCTAAGAATTTGTTTTCCATGAAGGTAGTTTTGGTCAGCAGTTGGTAACTTTTTGTCAGTAAAGCTATCAGAAAGCATTTAAACCTAAATCTGAATAGATTTCTCCCTTTAAAGCCCTGTCCCGCTGTCAACAGTGGTTAAACCTGCCTCATTTATGTAAGAAATGATTGTTTCTAAATAAAGTTTCACACATAAATTGTTGTAATCTACTTTTTGCATTAACAAGCAGTGTTCAAAAGCAGGATTTTATTTTAGGTAATTTCCTTTCTTGGGGCACCGCCCTCTCTATCCCCCAGGGGTCAAACCAGCCTCATTTATTCAAGAAACAATTGTCCTCCCCCCCCCCACCCCCCCCCAATGATATTTCAGACCATATTTGGTTGCAATATCTATTCAGACATTAAGGAGGAATAGCATTTTGAAGCAAATGCATAGCTAAGTTCCACTTTCGAGGCCCAGATTCTCTGTCTACAGGGGTCAAATCAACCTTATTTATTTAGGTAATTTTTGCCCTCTCCCAAGAATGTTGCAGACCAAATTTGGTAGTAGTCTATTCAGGCATTAAGGAAGAGTAATGTTTTACAGCAAAATTTCCACAAAGTTCCCCCCTTTGTTTTTAAAATGGCGACCATCTTTCCTTAACATCCCCACCAATTTTTAGCTCAATGGCAGGCACCAGTGGAACTGGAGAATTTTAAAATGTACTTTTCAAGATGGCCGCCATCTTGGATTTTCGACCGACCCGAAAAATAACAACACTTGGTCAGGACCATCTCAGTATCATTTTAGGCAAGTTTCAGTTCAATCCCACTGGTGGAACTTGAGAAGAAGTTTAAAATAGGGTGTTGTTTAGGAAAACCATGATTGTGCAATCATGTTATAAAATGGCCACCATGGCTACCATGTTGAAGTTTTGACGGGACTGAAAAATAACAACACTTTGTCGTATTCCTTTCCTTAACATCCCCACCAATTTTTAGCTCAACAGCACCAGTGGAACTGGAGAAGAAGTTTAAAATGTGTTTTTCAAAATGGCCGCCATCTTGAATTTTGGACCGGCCTGAATAATAACAATACTTGGTCAGGACTGTCTCAGGATCATTTCAGGCAAGTTTCAGCTCAATCCCACTGGTGGAACTTGAGAATAAGTTTAAAATGTTGAAAGTTTACGGACGGCACACGGCGGCAACGACGGACGAAGCACGATGACTATAGGTCAGATGACCTAATAGGTCAAAAATAGATGAGAATCAAGTTTGCTCCCTTTTATTACTACATCCAGACTTGCTCAGGCACCAAAAGGCGCAAAATTGTTCAGACTGGCAAGGGACGACCCTGGTTTTGCAAATAACTATGATGATGCATCATCGTGATTTGCAAAACCTGGGGCATGCCTTTGCAGTCTGAAAAATTTTGGTCAATTAAACCAATTAGTACCCGTTTAATGATGAATTCTCTTTTATTATCAAATTAAGGAATAAATGATTATAAACATCAACTAAATAACTCTTGGGAATGTCTATTGTTGTTATGGAAATATTTAGTTTCGGTCAGGTACGTCTGCATGGACCCCTTATCAATCTACACTGATGCCGAATATTCTGGAGATCAGCCTCAGTTTAGAATTGCGTCTATTGCTTTTTTTACCTAGGTTCAACTATTTCAACTGATTGAACTGGATATACCCAAAAGGGCCTGAGGTTTCAGTACAGTCAGTGAAGATATATTCTTAACCGTCTTACGCGCCCCTGACACTGTGACCCAAAGTCAAACCGCAGGGTTTGTTACAAATGTCTGAAAAAATATATGCTATACTGATATGGGTGACAGCACACATAAACATAGTTTGTTGTGACCCATATCAGTATAGCATAAGTTATGTGTTTTTCACACATTTGTAACGAACCCCTGTGGTCAAACCACAGGTGCTTGACATAATAATAATCATGATGTAGCTCTTATCATATAGTGACCACCATCAACTTATTGAAGATTTTGTCACGAAAGATATGTATTTATAATACCAGTATATAGTATATACACATCATTAGAGTGTCAAACACATGTGTGTTTTCCAGCTTTTCCTACAATGTGATGCTGTCTGCTGGCTTCTTTAGGGCAACTCGTCCACATCTAAATATGTTGATAATTTTCGTAGACGAGTTGTCTTTACTCCAAAAAATCGTGTTTTGTGTTGATAAGAAGTTACCTCGATGCATTGGCACTCCTGAGTTATAGTTCCATGCCATTGAAGAACCATAGCCCACAGCGAAACACAACAAATCGATATAACCAGCCATCTTGACAGTACCGTTTGTCCTGTGCTTGGATGCAAAAACGTGAAGGACACGGTGAAACGGAAATATCTACTACGCATGCGTTGATATATGAGCAAAACATCCGTTTTAATATAAGCACGTGAAATGGAAAGACAATGTGTAATATTGTTCAACAGTTACTGAACAGATGTTTGACTAATGTAAACAAATCAACAATAGCAAGATGGAGGATGGAGGCGTTAGACAAGTGACAAAGATTTCATTGGCGTCTGCTAGATCTTGTCTATCAAAAAAAAGATATGGCCGAGCATTCGCCAACTTTTTGTTGTTTCTAAAACTCGCCCCTGAAAATCACGATGATGTACTAGAGGATTTCGTTATGACAATGAGACTTTGGACTGAGAGTCTAGAGAGGGAAGGCAGAATTGAAGATTTGTTCAAGTGTTTCGATCAAGCATGTGAAATTTTGCCCGACAATGAGTCAATATTGAACAACATTGGCGCACAGTTGTTCAGGTATCGCAGCAGACATACTTCTAACACCTAATTATATACAGGTCCTGATATATATGTATATGTAACTTATGCCATTCTGCGGCGTTCGTCGTTGTCAATTCAACATCAAAATGCATATGTCTTTCTTATAGCCTACTCCTGAACTACTGATCATATTTCAACTACAGGAGCTCGTTTCGATCAATAGATGATAATAAGTAAAAATATTTATGATATCATATGAAGAAGTCGTCATATAATTCAATATCTTGAACATGTTTACTGATCAATATCTTTTGATCGGAACATGTTTTTGTGTTTTAACCAATTTAGGTAGCTATGATCAGTTGGATATCCATCCAGAGTTGGGAGGATACAGATTCTGTTTCTTGCACATTTCTTTTTTTTCCAAGGGGACGTGATGTGGGTAGCACGATTTACCCAAAAAGACCCCAAAAACACACAAAAACACCCAAAAAACACCCAAAAACACCAATAAGACCACACAAAAACACAGACGACACTTAAATGATATTCAGTTAATATTATAATGTAGTCACCTGTTTTTTCGGCATCAACTGTCAATTCCTGCAATTCGAAATTACGAGAGTATGGTATATGTGTTACCTCCCTTGCATCGCGATGTTACAGATGACATCATTATTACATCAAGACTCACAGTCAGATTATTTGATCATAACCATTTATTTTGATAATCATATTTTAACACATATATATACATAGATTACAAACACAACGATGAAAATAAGTTTGTTAAAATTTGTGAAAATACATTTGCAGTACATAAAACATAAATGGTAATAAAAGAATTGTTGAAATAACTATTATTTGAACAAGTTGTCACAATTTTAAACAATCAGTTGATATAATAAAACAATTGTATATGGAAGTGTGTAATGAAAACGTTATAATACAAATAAAACGAAATCAACAAGTATAATATAAAATGAAAAAAATAAACCATATAAGCGGATCTAGTTTACTTATACACGTGTAAGTGAACTAGATCCGCTTATATGGTTATTTTTTGGAAAGATAAATATCCCAAGAGATATCTTCCACGTAAATAATGGAAAAAACATATATCCTAAATACTTGGAATTTAAACAACACTATAAAATAACCTAAGGAAAATGGCGGATGAAGAATGTATGACATTAAATAGAATTAAACTAATGAATGACACAACATGTCCATTTGCGAAAAGCAATATCTGAAGAGATAGCGGATCATGTTGTGATTCACCAATACAATAATCTATAAATATGTAGCATAAGAGAAATGGGGAAGGAAATGAAGACGTGACACAAAATTCCCTGTACAGTTGATACTTGTGACCCAATACTCATGGAACTGGCCTATTGTTTTTTTTTACTGTTCTCGATCTTTCAGATTTTTGTCTTTTCCTTTGACATGGCTTTTTGCCACAGTTTTGCTAAGGTTTTGGGCACAAGAAGTCTGTGCCTGAAGCCTTAGCAAAATTGCTTTCGCGGGTAATATTCTTTCTTTTCGCCAAAAAGGTTCTAAAATATACGTCTTTTTCTTTTTGTGTTTTTTTATTCCAAATTTCCTGGTCCACCTCAAATGATGTAGTTTTGCCTTCTAGCCTAAAGTTGCCAGTTCCATGTAATGCCCGTCTTAAATCAAGTATCTGCATTTGAGACACTAAGGCCATTTTTTCAACTAGCTGAGGTAATTTATGCTGTTTGAAATTGGCAACCTGTTTCAATCTGTTATTAATTGACTCCGAATTGTTGTTGGTCCAAAGAGCATTGACTTTCTTTTCCCGAAGAGGTGCCATGACATATGCTTTGATTTTGCATTCAATAACCAATAATGCTGAAACTTTGTATTTTTTTCAAAATATTGTTCAAGCTCTGCTTTTCTTGATTCATACTCAAGATCATCTTTGCTGAAAACGATTCCGTCTTCGCCAAATATGATGTTGATTATGTGTTGCCTGTCTTTTAAAGAAGTACCAGATTTTTCTAAGAACCTAATGATGTTTTCTTTGATATGTTTGGTACATAACAGGAAATTTCCATTTGGAAAGCAGTCATGCAAGGCATTCGTCATAGCACGCTCTTCATCACTACCAACAGTAACGGGCACATTGCCTAATTCTGCCCTAACATGAGAGAAAAACGAGTGGTATGTCTTCATTTCCCCATCCCAATGTAAAAACATTGGTCCTAGCATAATGGGATTTTCGCCTGTTTTCTTGTGTACCACACCCTGATTTTTGTATGTGAGCGTGGTCACAAAACATTTCCCTAGATTAAATGTTCTATCCACTCCTAACACACTACCACCTTCTCCTACACAATTTGACCTCAAATCTGACAGCTGTTCATCTGTATACAAGATTACATTTGGAAGTTTGTGCTTTCCATGTTCGATTTTTTGAATGCTTGGGTTTGTATGAAGTTGGGAAATAATTGACAGGACTTCATCAGCAATATTGCTTGTATTTTGGTTTTGGGGCTGATTTTGTTTTTTCTTGTCCTTGTTAATTTTATTTTTAATTTTATATGATTATGCGATCGTCCTTTTGTATGAGTCTTTATTTGAGTGACAAGGCTGACCGAACCATACTTCTGTTCACGTATATCATTTCACAATTGTGATTATTATGTAGATTTAAAAATATTTCAAATATGACAAAAAAGTATTCAATTACGTACATGATTGATAATGGCTGCAAATGACTTCAAGATAATTGTCAAGAATTAATGAAACTTGTCCATTAGCATCGACATTTATTTGCGACATGTCTTTGCTATGTTAGTAAGTCCCTAACCTATCATCCCTATCAATTAGTGCCCCAATCTGTGTAATACTCCTGCTGGTCGTTATGATCCGCAATGGTGATGCCATCAGCACCTGAGTTTGGCTTCCTTCCCTCACCTCGATCAAGAATTCTTCCGCCCAGGCAGTGTATGGTCGAAAGGGGGTGTACATGAGCAATATATATTATGGACAAGTTTCACCTCATTCACAGCCACTATTTCATATGTTATTACAAAAACTTCATTTTTTTTTCAAAACCATGACCGTGTATAAAAATAATCTTGCCGTTAAGACCTCTCCACTGTTACAATAATGACTAACATTTAGATTATGAGCATATCAATGTAAATATATCTATACAGTGAAGCCATTTTAATGTTTAATATGTAAAAACATATCTATTCGGAAGACCTTTGATCTCCACAAAAGAAGGTCTGACCTGCTGTCAACTGACATAACACACCTGCAATTAACGGCACGTGCCTAGAAATCACAGTTACGGGTGACGCTGTTACATGTGTGTTAGAGTGTTTTTTCGCGAATGGATAATTGGTTGAAGGTGTTCAGTATAATTACCCAATTGACGTAACACCTAAATGAAAGAAAAACATGCAATCATTTTACCGCGAACCACTGATTATGGGATTAATAGGTTTTTTTCCGATTGATTGATTGTTGCTAGTTTTACAACAATTGTACTAGTATTTTCTATATCATAAATGCACAAAATTAGGCTTCTTATGTTCTGCTTAAATTCATTTGTATTGAATTTAAAAAAAAGGTTAAAGCACGTCCAACATAAACATACGTAATAACACTTTATTTTGTAATTACACTTTTATACAAGTTCACAGAAATGGTTCGATAGGAATTTTCATGATATGTGTAATAAAACACGCGAAGACTGAGTTTTGGTGATTATATAATAACATGATTTGATTCATATTTAGATTTGATATAACGCTAATGTAGGGGAATCCGCGATTTTTCGTTTGTGCGTCAACATCTGACGTTACGTCATCGGAACGTGTGGTTTCTTAGCGATTAACACTGCTGTTCATATACGTTAACACTTCAAAAACATTCAACTGATAACACTGGAGTTATTCACGTATAAGTAATTCGTAATTCTTCATTGTACAACATGTACATTAAACTTAATTACAACAAAAACTTCCAGTGTCAATTTGATTATCTAAATAATTTGCTCGTAATATGTTTGCGTGATGGACCAATTTTCCTAAATTGCACAATTCCTTCGTTTTCACAGATTATAGAAATATAACTAATTAAAAGACGAAGGTATTCGATTATATTTCCACGGTAGTTTGACATCGTCATGTGTGAACAGAAGATTACACAAGTAATGCTTGGTCAGGTGCCGTTGTAACAACAAACCCACGCACTCAGCCGCTGAGAATTGTTATGGTTTCCCTAATTAGTGGTAAGAAGTGTTTCTACAATGACTCTCGTTATGTCACAATAATGAAGATGTGGAGAAACCAATATCAAAAACTGGCCAATCAACGAATGATACGTTTCTTGATATGCGCGTCATATCATACAGATACACGGACGGACACACACTTATATATGTACCATTTAAGGGATTTTTTTTAAAAACAAAAGTAATAATTACAATCAAACAACCATGCCTACTTTGATTCTATATGGTAGCAGCTACATTGAAAGACTTCGGCGCCATTGTGATGGAGACCTATGTATTTCTGGCGTGAATACTGTATTCTTTGGCAGGGGTGGTTTGAGGACAGACAGGATGGACCAGCGATTTGTTAGGCAAGCCATAGCAACAGGTGCAGAATTTGCATTCCTCCACGTCGGAGGTAATGACATCTCACCCACATCTACACCAAGGGAGATTTTTGAAAGAATTGTCGAGTTGGTTTTTACATTCAATAATGCTGGAATGAAGAAGGTATGGGTGGCCGAAATCATCACAAGGGGAAACTTCAGTAAAGTTCCTGGTCTGACAAAAGAGGCGTATGAATGTCAACGGATACGTATAAACCAACTTCTCCACAAGAAATTTGGAAAGCACTTCGTACAGTTCAAAGACATTAAGTACCCGACTGACTATCTACAAGACCTGGTCCATCTTCAAACCAGTGAACTGATCACCGTTAATACAGGAATAAAGAAGTATATGTCCAGAATCCGAAGAATCATCGCCTCCACACAGAAGCATTAAGAGGAAATACGTCATAAAACGGCCCTTTTTAGGGCCAATAACTTTCAAAAAAAGCACCCAAATGATTCACTCGAAAAACGCAAAATAGATTGAAATAATCAGACTTATTAAAAAAAGTACGAATTTAACACTTCAAACAGTATCCTCTTAAGAACAAAGCACTTGTCAAATACAAAATAAACATAGGCTACCTATGTCAAATAATGTGGAAAGAGTGAGAATAAATACCATTTATCGATAAAACTTTTGTGAATAGGCAAACGGTAAACTTGTTGCAGGGGAAGTAACTCAAATACGTATAGTTAAAATTACTCGCGTCGCTATAACTATTCAATTAACGGGAAACATCATTATGTTACATAATGACAGGAAGCAGACATAAAAATATCTGAACATTTTTCATGTGTTTGTGTGTTTTTTTGGTGTTTTTTGGGTGTTTTTGGGTGTTTTTTTGGTGATTTTTGGGTGTTTTGGGGTGTTTTTTGGGTCTTTTTGGGTGTTTTGGGGTCTTTTTGGGTAAATCGTGCTGCCGCGTGATGTTGCCTAAAGAAAGTGTGTGGCCCTCAATTGCGACCTTCTGGGAGCAAAGGGGCAGGGCCAAATAGGGGACAAAGAGAGAAATCTTTAAAATACTGGGGGACGATGTATATGAAGGCCAATTTAGAGTGTGGCCATGTAAGTGCATAACTGAAGGCTGAGTTACAGGACCCAATAGGGAATAGACTATAGAGGTAAACTACTACTTCAGTTTGGGTGGAGATCAGAAATTATAACAAATTTAATCTTGCATTTAGTATCTTTAACTTATAAAGTCATTTTTGCCTCCTTGTGTAATCTTTTATCTGAAGCCAACTTTTATGTATGTGTTACCACAATACCAGGTATCTCACTGAAATACCATGCCGAAGGCACCAAGCACTACTCATCCTGTATGTCTATATACTGACATTGCATAAATTAATTGTTGCTGAGCCTTTTTTCACTGCTTCTCAAGACCTCTCTTCTTCCACTTTCCAGTTAGCCTTACGTTGTTTAGACTCCCTTTGGTTCTAATTTTCCTTGAATAGAGAATATACGTACATTAATTCTTGCCTTTTACATGAATTTATTCAACACTCATTGATTTACCATACTATCCGTCCTTAGAAAAAGTTTGTCAAGACAAGTCCTTCTAAAGTAAGTGACCAATTTCAACAAAAGTTTTCCAGATATGATAACTACTACCTGAAGTTGTGCATCCAAGTATTTTTTTTTTCATTCTGACCCTTTTAAAAGGAGTTATGGCCCTTTGTTGAAATTTTTTTTGCCTGTCTCCTTACTACTGGGCTAATTTCAATGAAAGTTTACAGAAATGGTCATTATCCCCTGATGTCGTGCATCAGGGCAGTATTTTTTCATTTCTACCCTTTTTAACTCATTCACCCCTGAAGACACATTTGAACCCCTCCAATTCGAAAGTTGGAACAGTTCATTATGAAATTTCAGGGTTGAATGTGTTAAGGAGTGTTGGCCCTTTGCTAAAAATCTTTGCCTTGACAACTCTTCTTTAACTACTAGGATGATTTCTGCAAAACTGGTTCATCTGGGCTAACAAGATTTGGTATGCAATTATGTTTTGGCATGGGGAGGGAGTACAGGAAGTATGTCAGTTACCTATATACTTAAATAAGTGTACAGCTAAGTGAATAAAGAAATAGTTACTGGTGGAAGCAAAGGATTGAATTGCAAAGCTTTCCCTTAGTTAGCCTTTAGCTTACAGTCCTGGTATATGCAGGAGTGGGGGGTATTAGGTAGCCTTTGGCTTACAGTTTTAGTTTTTTTTAGTGTCTATAAATAGTGTCTAAAAAGTAAGAAGATATTTCTGCGAAAAACTTATTACTGTATATCATTCATTATACATTTTGTTCAGTGGTAAATATTTTATTTCGTATTCCATTTCAATTTCATCAATAAAGTATTTAGAGCTTTTCATGTACATAAAATTTGAAAAAGAAAACAAAATACTTCCATAAATTTGAACTTTTGTGATTGATCTGAACAGGGTACCTGTAGATTGCTTTGTAAATGTGTAATGTCAAGGGCGTAGCTAGGCCTCTATTAACGTGGATTCATAACTGTGCTAGGGGGGTCCGGGGGCCTGGCCCCCTGGACATTTTTAAAAACAATGGTGCAATCTGGTGCATTCTGGGCATTCTGAGGTGCTTTATTTAGTACTCGAAAATGGAAAGTTTTAGGATCTTAAATCAACAAATAAACCCTTTACTCGGCATATTTTTTCTCTTAAATAGAGCTAAAATAGCAAACAAATACGAGCCCCGATTATGTTAATAATACCCAGATTATCTAACAGAAGTATAATTTTCTGTCCTTTTTGCCAGCGAACTCACTGTATTATTATATTTTCAATGTCAATGTCCATTTGTCTAACTATGCAACATTGCTCGTCCAGACAGACGTTCAGTGGACATAGTGGAACTCATGTAGTTTTTCACCCTTCTCATGATACTGAACTGCCTCTCAGTTGAGACTGTTGAGACCGGCATGGTAATAAGCCACACTACCAGACTTATGTAAATGTTGCACTAAGGTCAGAAGGCTTTGTTTCTTCCAAAGACCGGGCAACTTTCGAATTCACGTCTGAAGCTTTCACGATCTCCACTAAAGTCGTCATGAAATGCATCAAATATGGCATCTTCTTGAGCAGGTGTCTTCAATGGCTATTTAGTATAGAAACGACAAGGAACGTTTGATATAAGCATGCAGTCAAGTACGCATAAGGCAACTTTAGCTGAATTTTTGTTTGTTTGTCAGAATCATGTGGATTCAACTGCGTACTCGCGTATAGGCAGCTACGCGCCTGAATGTACATCTCCTTTATATTTTTACCATCAAATAAGAATACGTTTGTTAAAAGTAGGAGAGAAATAAGAATTTTATAAAATTATGTTTATTTCTTCTTCAGGCTTGGTTATGCAGAAGAAGCAGTTCTATACATAAGGAAGTCACTCCACCTGAACCCAGAATATTTAGCAGCAAGAGAAAATCTTGAAAATATTTGCAGCCATCTAGTTGAAAGATGGCATTTCCGCATGTTAAATGATGTACGTAGGAATTGTGCATACAGGTCTGCCATCCAGACAGCTGTCCAGTCTGGTTATCATACTGTCCTTGACATAGGTACTGGCTCAGGACTACTTAGGTAAGATCTAAGGTTTATATGTATTCCTAGACATAGGTTCAAGGCAATTCAGATAGTACGTAGCTATATAGACACAGGCTGAGGACCACACAGGTAAAATGTAGCTATATAGACACAAGCTGAGGACAACACAAGTAATATGTAGCTATATAGACACAAGCTGAGGACAACACAGATAGTATGTAGCTATACAGAAAGAGTCTGAGGAAAAGGCAGGTAATATGACGGTACATTTGTATATAGACACAGACTCAGGACAACACAGGTAATATGACGATACATTTGTATATAGACACAGACTCAGAACAACATAGGTTATATGAGAGTACATTTGTATATATATCAATATCCATTTCAATTTATTTCCATAAGTTTTACAACTTATAGGATTTTCAACAAATATATATGTAGCTATATATAGACACAGGCTCAGGAGAACACAAGTAATATGTAGCTATATAGACACAGGCTTAGGACAACACAGGTAATATGTAGCTATACAGACACAGGCTGAGGACAACACAAGTAATATGTAGCTATATAGACACAGGCTTAGGACAACACAGGTAAAATGTAGCTATACAGACACAGGCTGAGGACAACACAAGTAATATGTAGCTATATAGACACAGACTGAGGACAACACAGGTAATATGTAGCTATATAGACACAGGCTGAGGACAACACTGATAGTATATAGCTATACAGACACAGACTGAGGAGGTAATATGTAGCTATATAGACACAGGCTGAGGACAACACAGGTAATATGTAGCTATATAGACACAGGCTGAGGACAACACAGGCAATATGTAGCTATACAGACACAAGCTGAGGACAACACAGATAGTATGTAGCTATACACAAAGAGTCTGAGGAAAAGGCAGGTAATATGACGGTACATTTATATATAGACACAGACTCTGGACAACACAGGTAATATGACGATACATTTGTATTTAGACACAGACTCAGAACAACATAGGTTATATGAGAGTACATTTGTATATATATCAATATCCATTTCAATTTATTTCCATAAGTTTTACAACTTATAGGATTTTCAACAAATATATATGTAGCTATATATAGACACAGGCTCAGGACAACACAGGTAATATTAAGCTATATAGACACAGACTCAGGACAACACAGGTAATATGTAAGTATGTAGACACAGGCTCAGGACAACACAGGTAATATTTAGCTATATAGACACAGGCTCAGGACAACACAGGTAATATGTAGCTATATAGACACAGGCTCAGGACAACACAGGTACTATTTAGTTATAAGTTATAAGTTTTATTTATTCACTCCGACACACTTACGTGTGTAACAAGAGGTCACATACATATAGTAAGTATGATACATGGCGTGTGATGTACACAATTACAACATTGTACATAGCATAGATACATATAGAAGTACACAAATAGTACAGAAATTAAGTTAATATTTTTTCCAAGCTTTTCTATGAATTTACAAAGTTTTGTGTGAATTTTTACATTAAA
Organism: Mizuhopecten yessoensis; assembly: GCF_002113885.1. Lineage (NCBI taxonomy): Eukaryota > Metazoa > Mollusca > Bivalvia > Pectinida > Pectinidae > Mizuhopecten > Mizuhopecten yessoensis. The sequence goes on from NW_018407853.1 coordinate 841,949, forward strand.
TATATTAAACAATCCTTGCATTTTTAATTGACTTGGATAAGTGAAATAATATTTTGGTATATATTTCTCTCTTAGACATTTAACTAAAACACTTTCACATATAAATAAGTAATGAAATTCATCTCCAATGTACAAATTACATAATGTACAGGTTCTTTCTTGACGAGGAATACCTAACCATCTTCCTTTTTCTATGGGTAAATGCATATTGCAAGAACGGAATTTACACATTATTTTCCTATCATTTGTATTAAGTTTAATTAAATATTTTTCTTGTTCAAACTTTGTCTTTAATATTGAATATGTTTGTCCTCTAGAGGAGTTAAGAATATTATCAAACCATTTCTGTATAAATTGATCCTTCAGTCTACTTTTCACAAGCCTCTTAATTTCGTCTTTTGAAAAAGAACATGTAGATTGATAGTACCACACATAGTTCAGGCCAGTTTGAGAAAAAATATCTTTAACATATGCGAGCCATTTAAATAACATAGTTCCATTTTCATGTAATGTATACATAAGCTTATAAATAGTACTTGATAACTTACTAGAGGTAATCAACTTATGCCAGAATACTATTATTCTACATTTAATTTCGATGTCTAGTGGGTATCTTCCAAGCTCACCATAAACAATGAAATTTGGTGTACTTTTTCTTACATTTAGTATATATTTACAAAATTGAAGATGGATTTTTTCTATAATATTTGTGTTTTCAAAACCCCATATTTCTGATGAATA